>NC_053491.1:296168423-296469048 GCF_905171775.1 Rana temporaria | reverse complement strand
GTTTGTGTACGTCTCATTACACATAGCAGTCCTTCTATTCACGCTATCGAACCAATCCCTGCTGACCCTGTTTCAAGTCCTCATTTGCATGGCTAAGAGGACCTAATTGAGAACTACAATGTACTTTACAATTGACCAATAGGAAAGCGGTTGTTGGGGGCGGGGTGTTCGAACTGCTGTATAAAAGTGTGTTGTGTGCATCCAAATAAAGAGTTTTCCTGTTTGAACTTACATACAGCCTGCCTGGTGTTGGTTCTGATGGATTTTCGAAAGGCACATAGCTGTAGTTCGAATCCCGGAGCCTTGGATGACAAACCATCAGACGTTGCGATCTGCAATCTGATTCAATAGCAGCAGAGGAGTGTCGGGAGAGTGTATACCCCAGGGATGGGGGGCAGTTGGCCTAGATCCCCAACAGCATGATGAACTGAGCCTAGTCACCCTGTCTTCTCTCCAGTGGCTGAAAGGACTCCAGGGAGAAGGGCCAGTCCAGGCCTCTCCCCCGTGGCACTCTGCTCTGTTGTCAGCTCTTCTGCTGGGTTGCTGTGAGTGGAGACCACAGTCCCATTCACCGATATCAGCTCGAGCTGCAGTTGTGTGCAGCGGCCAGTAGCATCCTGCCCGGCTGCCAGGGATTCAGCTGGGAGTAAAAGCTTTACAACATCAGCTTGTTGCTGGAGAGAGGGGCCAACCGCCCCGGCTCCCTGGAACTCCACAGTTGGTTCCGGTGCTGGGCAGAGATTGGTAGCACTCTGCCCTGTTGCCAGCACTTCTGCTGGGGATGCATAAACCATAACATCCTCTAAATGGTCCATTAATGCCATACATTCTGTAATGAATGGGACTGTGGTCTCCACTCACAGCAACCCAGCAGAAGAGCTGACAACAGAGCAGAGTGCCACGGGTCTCTGCTCTCAACTAACGGAAGAGGGAGTTCCTGTGGTAGTGGATGGGACTTCGATCTTCACTGACACAACCCCAGAAAATGGTGCGGCACTGAGACAGGAGGATGTCAGCCTTGCTTTGCAAGCACCGGGGGATTTTAACCTACCACAAGTGGATGGGACTTCAGTCTCCATTTGTATACCCCAGGGATGGGGGGCAGTTGGCCTAGATCCCCAACAGCATAATGAACTGAGCCTAGTCACCCTGTCTTCTCTCCAGTGGCTGAAAGGACTCCAGGGAGAAGGGCCAGTCCAGGCCTCTCCTCAGTGGCAGGCATGTTCTCTGAGAGAGGCAGAGGTTGGCTGGGTGAGTTTTGCTCTGTTTGGGACAATTTATTTGGGGTACTGTGTGGATACCGGCATTGGGGGACTGGAACTATTGACTAACTTCAGAGTCAACCCGTCTGGGGTCTCCTCCTGTGTTAGTCTCCTGCCGAAAGGGGAGATATGTGACAGACCTAGTTGTGACAGAGGCTTTTGGAGAGGACTGAATGCGAGCCTCTTGCCTTCCGATTATGGGCCAGGGCCTCAAAACAGGAAGGCGGATAGGTTATCCCGGCAGACAGACCTGGAACCTTAAGACTACTTTTCCAACATCCTCGAGTTGACCCGTTCGGGGTCCCCCTGTGGCTGTTGGACTGTTTCCCAGGGGGGAGTATTGTCATGGACTTTGGAATGCTGAAGTGTATCTCCTTGAAATATTTTACACAGTGGGGGGTCTTCTGCCCTGTCTTAAGGCTAACCCCCCCTCCAGACGTCTCCATGATCTGGAGGAAAAGCATTGTTCTGTGTCTGGCTGTTTGTGTACATTGATTGCCCCCTGGGGCTTCTGTCTCATTACACATAGCAGTCCTTCTATTCAAGCTATCAAACCAATCCCTGCTGACCCTGTTTCAAGTCCTCATTTGCATGGCTAAGAGGACCTAATTGAGAACTACAATGTACTTTACAATTGACCAATAGGAAAGCGGTTGTTGGGGGCGGGGTGTTCGAACTGCTGTATAAAAGTGTGTTGTGTGCATCCAAATAAAGAGTTTTCCTGTTTGAACTTACATAC
Organism: Rana temporaria; assembly: GCF_905171775.1. Classification (NCBI taxonomy): domain Eukaryota; kingdom Metazoa; phylum Chordata; class Amphibia; order Anura; family Ranidae; genus Rana; species Rana temporaria. The sequence goes on along the minus strand of NC_053491.1, from coordinate 296,467,047 downwards.
AGCCTGCCTGGTGTTGGTTCTGATGGATTTCGAACGGCACATAGCTGTAGTTCGAATCCCAGAGCCTTGGATGACGAACCATCAGATGTTGCGATCTGCAATCTGATTCAATAGCAGCAGAGAAGTGTCGGGAGAGTGGAACCGAGCGAGCAAGGGTCTCGTTACAGAGCATATCTGTATTCAGTCACGCTGAGGTTAACTAGCCAGGGAGAGGAGGTGAGCGCTGCAGGGAGGGAGAGGAGGTGAACGCTGCAGTACTTCCAGACAATCTGCTAGCAGTACACCACCATCTGATTTTAGCATGCAAATTTCCCTACCCCAGTTGCTAAACCGTAGAAAGAAATTCGGTCCCAGCCATCCACATGCTCCCAGTGTGAGGAATTCATTCCCACACATCAGCACTCAGCAGCCACTGAAAAGTAGAACCCTTGTGTCAGGAAGAGGAGCGGCCCCTCCCAGAGCACTGCCAGGCTGTACGGGATGCCCTATGCTCACACTGATGTTCTGGATGGATGCAGAGAAGGAGGGAATGGAGAACTTTGGCACTTCGCCGCCCCCACCTATGCAGGGGTCCAGGTTCAAAGCACCCTGCCTCATCCGCCTAGGATTGGCCCTGCCACTGCCTCCCCTGGGTGGGAGCAGGGGGCAGCTCAGGCTGCTGCGGCTGACAGCTGGGAAATCGTATGCAGGAGACTCCCGCGAGTTGCGGGAGACTTGAGATGTCTGCACTATGAATAAGTAGTAGTTTCAATTGATGATCCTGAATATGCCAGGGGCCTGCAGTACCCCTTATTTGTGGCTGTGGATATTACTTAAGGAAAATATTTGATGATGGACTACTGATCCCAGCAGTCCCGACATGCAAATCCTGCGCCCTTGGGCTGCATCGATTTAACATAAACTCCACAGTCTCTCCTCTGGCTCTTCAACCAGCTCCCGTTCCAGGACACCTTTCCATGACCGTATCAGGAAAGGCTCCCTCCCAGCTCTCCCTAGCATGCCTCTTCCAGATCTCCACTGTGCCTCACTCACCGACTCCTTCAAGAAGAATTTATCCAAACCATGCTGACCAACTGCTCTCCAGCTCCTGTTCCAGGACACCTCTCCATGACCGTGTAAGGAGAGCTCCCTCCCAGCTCCCTAGCTCCTCCACTGGATCCACCCCCCCAAATGGGGGTGTATCTCCAGCATGCAGTCTAGCACTCCATCCTTCAGTTCACCCGGTCAACAATTCCCCCCTAGCAGGCTGACTGAGGGAATATATAGGGTGCCCGTCCCCTGCCAATCCTAGTTGGGGATTGGTCAGAGCTCCTACATAGATCCCCATGCCACTCCAACTCTCAGCCCTGCCCCTTTTTCAGAACATTCTCACTGGAAACAAATGAGGTGCCCAAAAGCTGAAGTACATGTCAGTCACACCCACTGCTACACTAACCACTCCCTGCCCCCAGATCAAAAACAAACAGTCCCAGCTTTCAGCATAAGCCTGCTTAAATTTACCTACACTGGCAGCTAACACTAGAAATCTCACATCTAGCACCTACCTATGGTAGAGGGTGCTACAAAAGGTATGTTATATTTACTTGTTTTCGTTTTTTTTTTTTTTTTACATATCTTCAGTTGCTTCCTGGTTTCTGTCATACATCCCAGAAATCTTCATGGGCATTTTTTTCTTTCATGTGGAGGGAGGTAAGAGGGCCTTTCTCAGCTAAGCGCTCCTCCACATTCATGTCTGAGCTGAGTACAGATGGATTGCAAAAAGTAAATGCTACACTAATCATCTGGTGTCAAAGTTATTTTCCAAAAAAATAAATAAAAAAAGACATGGATTTGTGGTTTTGCCCTGAATATTAAAAGTGAATGAAAGGATATTAAAATTTTTGTGGTGCTCAGATACAGTTAAGTTTCACATTAAGGTAGGCTCAGATGTGTTATGCCGCGTACACACGGTCGTTTTTTGTGATGAAAAAAAACGTAATTTTTTAGCATGAAAAAAAACGAAGTTTTTCAAACTTCATTTTTAAAAACGACATAGCATACACACCATCGTTTTTCAATGAGCTCTAGCAAAGCGCGGTTACGTTCAGCACGTACGGCGGCACTCTGTTCCATTCAAGCTCGCGTCCTAACTTGCTTCTGAGCATGCGCGGGTTTAAAAAAACAACATAAAGAATTGAAGCATGCTGGAATTTTTTTTTGTCGTTTTTCAGAAGACATAAAATGACGTTTTCCCCACACACGGTCATTTTAATTGACGTTTTTAAAAATTTCGTTTTTTTATCACAAAAAACGACCGTGTGTGCGCAGCATAACTCTTTGTCTATATTCTATGTGCAAAAAAGCATATGATCCAGTGTTAAAGGCAAAACAAAAAAAAACATTTGAACCTTTCAAACTGTGGGAAACGCTATACCTTACCTAAAGTATGGTAGCAGCTATATCATAATCTGTGCAAGGTTTTCTTTGAAAAAAAAATACTACAGGGTAATTTGCTTCAGGTTGCTACAAATTAATGCTTGGGAGGAAATTCTTTCAGCAAGACTTTGGGCCAGATCCACAAAAGGGATACGACGGCGTATCTACTGATTATTTTTTTTTTTCATTCAAAAGTTTTGTTTATTGAGGTCAATAGAAAAACAAGAGAAATACGAAGGATGACTCAACACAGACGCAGCTGTGTGCATATCACGTCTGATACAAATACCACTAAGCAACTCCACAGAGTGAGGCAGAAAATGAGAAACAGGTGACAATGCAAGAGAATACCTGGAGTCATTAACATTGCATAGGTAGTTATTATAATAAAGGAATTAATTATTCATATTCATGTCAAAAACGTATCAGTACGTAGGGGTTACACTTAAGTTTAGAGAGCCAAAAGTAATAAGAGATATCAGAGGTGATATCGTAGGCGAGAAGAAGTGTGAAAGAGCAAGAAAGGAAAAGGGAGGGGAGGGATAATGGGGAAGGGGGGGGGGGGGGTAGGTGGGGTGCGGCAGTGACACTACCTGTAACTGTGTCACCGAATCAGTCATCAGTGTGGGGGCCAATATCACCACTACGTGCCTACCAAGGCTCGGTAGAATCTCCAATGTGGATTCATTGCATTATAGATTCATAATCTTTCGAAAACCTAAAAGCCGACCATGGCCGCCAGGTGTCCAGAAACTTCTCGGCCGTCCCCCTATCTTGAGCCAACGTGTCCTCCATCTCGCGAACCTCCGCCACTTTGCGAAGCCACTCTTTGACCGTAGGCACCCTAGTGGATAGCCAGTAAAGGGGGATGAGGGATTTAGCCGCGTTCAACAAGTGTTTAGTCAGTGAAGTCTTGTAGCGGGCAAGCGAGAAGGAGGACAGGTGTAGCAGGCAGCACGCGGCCGACAGCTCCATGGACGTCTCAGTAATCAGCTTGATAACATCGCACACTTCCTGCCAGAAGGCAGAAATCATGGGGCATGTCCACCAAATGTGGAGCAGTGATCCCACTGCAGCTTTACATCTCCAACATGTGTCTGGTTTTGAAGGGTCCCACTTATGAAGCCTCTCCGGTGTATTGTACCATCTGGACAGTAACTTGTAACTTGTCTCCTGCAGTTTTGTGCTGATGGAGCACTTATGTGCCAATGTGCATACTTTTTGCCACTGTTTGTCTGTAATGTCTAAGTTTAGATCCTCCGACCATTCTTGTTTTTGTTTGTTTAAATTTTCCTCATTTGTGCTTTTCAGCCATGAATAGGCCACTGAAGTGGCCTTAGCCACCGGTTCCTGTTTATGACAGGTTGATTCTAGAACCGTCTGTGGTCTAGACAGATTAGCCGAACTCCCCAATCCATTCAAATAGCTTCGTAGTTGGAAATATGCCCATTGTTTCATGTTAGGGAGATCATTGTCTAACTTGAGTGAGGGCCAAGTTTTGAGTGTATTCCCTACAAAGCAGTCTCCAGCCAGTAGAGGACCATTGGTGCGAGGCAATTTAAAAGTCGGGGTGTCGACCCCTGGTGTGAATTCAGGGTTGTCAGCTAGAGGGGTAAGCGGACTAGGAAAGGTAGAGAGTTTTCCCTGTCTGGCGAGTGAGTGAAAAATCCCCAAAGTGGTTCCTGTGAGTGGGTTTTTACGAAGGTGAGGTGGACACTTGGGCCACGACAACCACGGTGAGTACAGGAGGGTTATGGGACTAAGTTCATTCTCTAACGCTATCCAGTCTTTTGAGTGGCCATGGCAGTGCCAGTCTATGATCCTTGCTAAGTGGGACGCTTGGTAGTACTGTTTGAAATCAGGGAAGCCAATCCCTCCCAGATCTTTAGATTGTGTCAAACTAAGTAGCTTGATTCTGGGTTTCTTCCCGGACCAAAGGAATCGCAGCAGTACTGAGTTCAGGGTAGCGAAAAAACGATGCGGGATCGCAATCGGGAGCGTGCGTGTCAGATACAAGAATCTGGGCAGTATAACCATCTTGACTATGGCCGCGCGACCGAACCAGGAAAAATGTTTCAGGACCCATCCACTGAGAGCCTTCTCACATTCCCTAAGTAACGGCGAAAAATTCCGCTCGAACGTGTCTTTGAGATGCTGGGTTAGCCACACCCCCAAGCATCTGAGAGCATTTCCTTCCCAGCGGAACTGCGAGTTTGCCTTAGTCTGGGATAATAATCTGTCTGGTAGCGAAACGTTGAGAGCTTCCGATTTCGTGTAGTTTATTTTTAGGTTTGACATGTAGCCATACTGGGCGAATTCTTTCATTAAATTAGGGAGCGAGACGTGGGGGCATGACAAGAAAAAGAGGAGGTCATCGGCGTATGCCGCAACCTTGAACTCACTGTCCCCTACACGAAACCCAGTCACATCTGGGTTTAATTTGACTAGTCTGATAAAGGGTTCAAGCGTAAGGATGAAAAGCAGGGGTGACAACGGGCATCCCTGCCTTGTCCCGTTAGCAATCTCTACTTTTTCGGAGAGACTACCATTAATTTTTAGACGAGCCGATGGGTGTTGATATAGCGCCGCCACCCATGCCATCATACAGGGGCCAAATCCTACCCTGTTGCATACCGCCGTCATGAAGTCCCACGCCACCCGATCGAAGGCCTTCTCCGCATCAGTGGAGAGGAGAAGGCCCTCGATCTTCCGCACCCTCGCCGCATGAATCAGCAGCAGGGTCTTAGTAACATTGTCTTTAGCTTCTCGGTTCGGCATGAACCCTGCCTGCTCAAGACCGATCAACCCGGGGAGCAGTGGGCTAAGTCTAGTGGCAAGTATTTTGGCGAATAGCTTCACGTCCAGGTTGAGAAGTGAAATGGGACGATAACTCGAGCATGACGTGGGGTCCTTACCCGGCTTTGGGATGACAGCCACGTGGGCCGAGAGAAAATCTGGGGTTACCTTTCTGGTTACAGACAGTGAGTTCAAGGCATTTTTAAGGGGGACCACAAGGCTTTCAGTAAAAGTCTTGTAGTAAATAGCTGAATATCCGTCCGGTCCCGGACTTTTATTGTTTTTCAGCTGTCCTATCGCTACTCCTATCTCTTCCACTGTGATAGGTTTTTCTAGGCTTGTAACATCATTGTCTGTGAGTGATGGAATGCCACTCCTGGCTAAGTATTCCCTTATGAGCTGAGGTCTATCGCCTATCATGTGAGGCTGTCTATGCTGAGGTGGGAGGTTATAGAGCTTCATGTAGAAGCTGTGGAAGTGGTTTGCGATTTTTTCAGTTGTCACGTCCAATCCCCCATCTTCTCTTTGTATGGCAGCAATATTGTTGGCGGAGGAGCACTCACGGAGCGCTCTCGCCAGGAATCTACCAGACTTGTCACCCGCTTCGTAGTAGAGTCGTTTTTTGAAGAACAACATATGCTTGGCTGAAAAGTCTAGGATCTGCTGTAGTTCGCATCTCAATTCAAGCAGCTGTTTGGCTGAATCAATGGAGAGCGACTGTTTATGGAGAGCCTCCAGGTTGTTAATTTGGGTGGACAATTTATGCAGTAAGGCCTCTCTTTCTCTTTTACGTTTTGCCCCAATACTAATCAAGATTCCTCTAACCGTGCATTTGTGCGCTTCCCATACTGCAAGTGGATCTGATTCCGGGGTGGCATTAAGCACGAAAAATTCTTTCAGGGATTTGGTCAAAGAGGCAAGTGTAGTCTGGTCGGTCAGTAAGGATGCGTTAAGCCTCCATGTGGGTGAGCGTCCAGTGGGGTGTGTCGCATCTAAGGAGAGCGACACCGGAGCATGGTCAGAAAATGTCTGAATGCCTATGTGTGCACCCGTCAATCTCGTGAGGTCACGTTGCGTGATGAAGAGATAGTCTAATCTGGCGTATCTCGCATGAGGGACCGAGAAATGGGTAAAGTCACGTCCCCCTGGATGCGAGAAACGCCAGGTGTCGATCAGATTTAGAGACTGTAGCATCACCTTGAGTCGTCTTAGGAGCCGATAGGCGATGCATGATTTCCCATTAGAGGTGTCCTCCAGGGGATTTAAGGGCACGTTAAAGTCCCCTCCTAGGATGATACAGCCACTGGCAAACCCGGCGAGTTCCCTGACAAGTTTCTGGCAGAAGGTGCCATGCGCCTTGTTCGGGAAATAAACGTTTGCAAGGGTCATTGGTGAACCTCCATATGTGCCCTTAACAAAGATGAACCTACCCCCTGGGTCGCTTAACTGGTTTGTGGGTTGAAAGGGTGCATTCTTGCTAATCAGTATCGTCACGCCTTTTGATTTTGACTCACTGTTGGTTGAGTGGAACACACTTGGGAAGTGAGCATTGAAGAGTCTAGGGATTTGGTTGGTTCTAAAATGGGTCTCCTGGAGGAACACAAAGTGTGGCCTACCTTTTTTTAGCTCCTTTAGTAAGGTTGAGCGACGCTCCGGTATATTCAGCCCCCTGACGTTATGCGATATCACCAGTGGACTGGTCCCCAAAGAGGAGTAGGCCATATCGATCTTCTCAGGTAGCGTGGTCGGTCGGCAAGGCAACCTGGTATGATAAAACTGCAGGAGACAAGTCAGCAACAACACCCCAGAGTCTATCAGTTTCGCTATGCAGCAGGTAGATTAAAATACTTTAGGGATGTGGGTGGGATGGGGAATGTGGGATGGGAGGGAGGGTGTAAGAGAGGACAGGGAGTAGTGCAGAAGTAAGAGAGAGGAGTAGTAAGAAATGAAGTAGCAATGGAGTCAGAAGAAGAAGGTCAACTGACAGAGGCTCTCCCCCACGGACCCGAAATCGGTTCCGCTGGGGTGAGTCTGTTTGCAGTGAATGTTGTGTCCCGCGACTCCAAAAGGATGTCAGGACACTTTGTGGGGTATTAGGGAGGCAACGACAACGGTATGTCAGTACCTCAGGCAAGTAACTGTCTGAACGTACAGGCACAACAAAATAAAAAAGAGAAAAGTAAAACCAAAGGTGTAAAATTTCAGACAGACATTGCCAAGCAACGGGCGGCACACACAGCCCTATAAAACATGATCAATCATGATCAAACTTGCAGGTTATTCAACAAATACTCAACCTAAGTGTGAACAGATCTGCCAGACCGTTAGCATAGAGTTCTTGAGAGAAACTGCATCATAACCCCCAGAACAGCACAATCGATATTAAAACTTGAAAACGGTCTATTTCCCACCCTCCAGCACATCAATAGTAGCTTGCCTTATGTTAAAGAAGAAGAAAAGAAAAAAGTTAAACATGAAATGAACTCAGGCACTAAACAGTTTTGATGATTCCATGGACCAGCTAATAAAAAGGACATAGGGCATCCAGGGTCCCTGATCCCCCAACCCCGCCTGTAGAGCATCGTGTTATACACACGGGGTCCCTCTCATGCAGTCTAGTGTCGCATAGATCCTAACATGGAGGTGTGTTTTCGTACCTAGAAGAGAGCCACGTCCAGGGCAGGGTACTAGGCCGGGCAGCTCGCACGAGCGGTAATGGTGACCTTGTCAGTTCTCAGGTATCCAACAGTCAGCTCAAAATTGCTATAGAGATTCAGGCATACAGAGCTTTAGTCAGGGGGGGATGTTCGATCAGGCGGCAGTAGATTAATGGCTGGAAGTGATCGTTGTGATCGATTGTGAGCAGTGGGGTGGGGTGCAGAGGCACATCAGTTGCGTGGAGTAGACCTCTAGGGGGTTATGGTCCCGGCATATGAGGCAAAGAGCAACATAACGATAATAAAAAAAAAAAGGGAAAAATAATTGTAACAGGAACAGTGTAGAAACAAAGGGAGCGATCAGTCAAAACTCACGGTCAGTCCTCGGCTCGTCTCCCCGGAGCATCAACAGAGCGATTTGGAGTGTCATTCCTTGGGCCTCCATTGCGAGCCTGTTTGGACCTCTTCATCGGTCTCTTGTCAGGGGTGGAGAACGGCGAGTCCGGTGGGCTGCGTGTTGCTGGCGGTAGCAAGAAATCCGCGTACCAATCGGGTAGGTTAATCTGACCTAGGTCAAGGGCCTCGCAGAACTCGGGAAGCTCATCTGGAGTGCGTAGCGTGTACTGTCTTCCATTATGGGAGATATTCAAGGCAAAAGGGAAGCGCCATGTGTATCTAAGATCCTTCTCCCGCAACTTCTCCAGCAGGGGGCGTAGGGCTCTCCTGTTGCGCAGTGTTATTTGTGAAAGGTCTTGGAACAGCATGATGGTAGAGCCGTTAAAGATAATGTTGTCGTTCCTTCTGGCTTTGCGCATAATGTCCTCTTTGAGGGCATAGTTCTCCAGGCAGCAGATTATATCTCTCGGCGGTGCTGTATCAGGGCCTCTAGGCCGCAGCGCTCTGTGCGCCCTTACGAAGCCTATCTCAGTGTCTTCTTGCCTCTCTAGTAGACTGTTAAAAACACTCCTCAATGTGACAACAATTTGGTCTGGGTCCACTGATTCTGGGATGCCCCGTACACGTACATTACATCTCCGTCCTCTATTGTCGAGGTCCTCGATGTGGCGGTTCATGTCTATCAGATGTTGGGCATGAATCATAGTGACCCTTTCTATCTTTTGTATCGCCCTATCTCTGCGTTTCCCTGCTGATTCCGTGGCCACCATTTTCTCATTGAGCACTATCATGCTCGTTTTCAGGTCGGTAAGGGCCGCTGAGAAAGTGGCTTTAATGTCAGCAGCAATTACCGACATGTCCGCCAAGGTCAGTGGGTGATCAGGTGAGGACTTACTGTGTACGGAGCCCTCAGGAGCAGACTGCGAGTCGTCACTATAGTCCTCTTCATGGCGTGTCGGCGCCATCTTGGAGCTGGCGGTGACACCACGGCCTGTTGTTCTCGGCTTGAAGAGCTCTGCAATGTTTTTGGCCGATGAAGGCGCCGGATTCCGCTTCGGGCGGGATGAGGGCGTAGAATGGAGCTTTTTACCAGGCATCTGGGAGCCTGTGGTCGGGTATAGTTTGCTAACGGGCCGTGTGTGCCTGGGAGCCGTCTCAACAAGCTGCCATCCTCGTCGCGCGCCAAGCCACGCCCCATCTACTGATTATTTTTTTTCCCTCCGCAACTCGTATTTTTTTTTACACCCGTCGCGATTCTCAAAACCCGGCGCAACGTAAAACCACGCAAAGCACGTCGGGAAAATGACGTTGTGAGCATGCGCAGTACGTCCGGCGTGGGAGCGCACCTAATTTAAATGGGACTCGCCTTATTTGAATAGGAACGCCTTGCACCGGCCGGATTTAAGATACACAGCCGAAAATTTCTAGGTAAGTGCTTTGTGCATCGGGCACTTAGGTAGAAATTTTGCGGCAGTGTAACTTAAATAGGAATATTTAAGTTACAGCGGCTGGCTGTGGATCTGGCCCTTTGTTCTTTCACGGGTGCATAGAAACATTGGGCCAGATTCACGTAGAATCGCGGCGGCGTAACGTATCCTAGATACGTTACACCGCCGCAATTTTTAATCGCAAGTGCCTGATTCACCAAGCACTTGCGATGAAAACTACGCCGGCGGCCTCCGGCGCAAGGCGGGCCAATTTAAATGGGCGTGTGCCATTTAAATTAGGCGCGCTCCCGCATCGGACCTACTGCGCATGCTCCGTTTATTTACTCCCGCCGTGCTTTGCGTGCCGTGACGTAATTTTTTTGAACGGCGACGCGCGTAGCGTACTTCCGTATTCCCGGACGGCTTACGCAAACTACGTTAAATTTTGAATTTCGACGCGGGAACGACGGCCATACTTTAGACAGCAATACGCTTGCTGACTAAAGTTAGGGCACCAAAAAAAACGACTAACTTTGCAACGGGAAACTAGACTAGCGGCGACGTATCGAACGCGAAAATCTGTCGTGGATCCGCCGTAACTCCTAATTTGCATACCCGACGCTGGTTTACGACGCAAACTCCCCCCAGCGGCGGCCGCGGTACTGCATCCTAAGATCCGACAGTGTAAAACAATTACACCTGTCGGATCTTAGGGATATCTATGCGTAACTGATTCTATGAATCAGTCACATAGATAGAAACAGAGATACGACGGCGTATCAGGAGAAACGCCGTCGTATCTCATTTGTGAATCTGGCCCTTTGTTCTTTACCAGTGTAACTTTAACAATCCTCCATTTTTACTCAAGCAGGTAAGTTAAAGCAGCAAATGAAAGACTATCATCATGGAGGCCTGGTTCAAACCACAATGTGTAAATTCTCATGCATTCTGGTGTGTTCTAGTTCAGACAGCAAAGCGCATTGGAACATGGAAAATGTAGTGTAAGCACCACTTTTTCAGAATACACTGCTCAAACCACAATTTGGTGGATGCAAATGTACTGCATTTGTTTGGGGTGCCAATAACAATTCATTGGCACCCATGTGCATCTCACAAGGGTGTGGTGTGGGAAACGTGCATGTCTTTCCCACTGCATTTTGGTGCGAACGGCCCTTAAAGTGGATGTTAACACGATTCATTCAATTTGAGCCGGGCACATCTATCTGTAATGTTTTATTATCTCTCTTCAAAGCACTGAGTCCTGTGGCTTTCTCCTGCTCCATCGCTCATTATCTTTAACGACAGAGGAGATAAAAGCAGTCTGAAATTTGTGCCGTGGGAGGTTGCCATAGATAGATTATCAGACAGCTTGCCTTCTCAGAACAGAGCTCTGCTCATTACTTTCTTCCTTTGCCAATGTGCAGTGGGGGTGTGTGCCTTTCCTCCAATCAGCTGTCTTGGCTGTATTAATCCACTCTCAGTGCTTAACAGAAAGAGAAAATCTGTAACACGACCTGCACTTTCTAAAGGATATATACTGAAGACAACAGATATACATGCAATTCACTTCACTGGGTTTATGTGATGGTTTACATTCACTTTAATATACAGTTAACGTTTACATTTAAGGCTTCATTTCCACTGACGTTTTTACAGCCTCGTTTTTGAGCGTTTTTTACAGCTTAAAAACGCCTGTCCATGTTATTCTATGGCTTCATACCCACATAGGCGTTTTTGAGCTGCAAATGGCATAGGCGTTTTTGAGCTGTAAAAAAAACGCGGGACCAGCGCGTTCTGTGGCTCCTAAAACAGAGCTGTAAAAACGTCCGACGTTTAAAAACGCGCACAAACGCGCACAAACGCGCGCAAACGCGCAGAAACGCGCGCAAACGCGCACAAACGCTACTGCGGCTTTTCTGAGCTCCAGACTTTTCCCAGCTAAAATGTCATTGGTCACTGCAGCATCTGTAAACACAGGAAATTCCTGTGTGGACACTTAATTACCCAGGAGTGCTTTGCACAGCCGTGTGCTTTGTGGAGAGAGAAAGAGAGAACAGAGAAGATGGCAAATGCAGTGTCCCAGCTCTCCTTAATCACTGCAGTCCAGGCACATCCAGAATTATGGGATGTTGCACATCCCCTTCATGGAGACCATGTGAAGACAGTGTCTTTATGGGAAGACATCTGCGCAGCTCTCTGCCCTGGTTGGGAAGACATTGAAGATACCAGTGAGAGAAAAGAGATATGTAAGTTTATTTTACTTGAATGCATAATCTGTAGTTTAACCACTTGCCACCGCACCTCGCATTGTCCACGGCACAGCACCCCGCATCGGTCCAGGCACCCCGCATCAGCCCCGGTACCCCGCATCGTCCCCGGCACAGCACCCCGCATCGGTCCAGGCACCCCACATCGGCCCCGGTACCCCGCAGCGGCCCCAGCATGGCACCCTGCATCGGCCCCGGTACCCCGCAGCGGCCCCAGCATGGCACCCTGCATCGGCCCCGGTACCACGCAGCGGCCCCAGCATGGCACCCTGCATCGGCCCCTGTACCCCGCAGCGGCCCCAGCATGGCACCCTGCATCGGCCCCGGTACCACGCAGCGGCCCCAGCATGGCACCCTGCATCGGCCCCGGTACCCCGCAGCGGCCCCAGCATGGCACCCTGCATCGGCCCCGGTACCCCGCAGCGGCCCCAGCATGGCACCCTGCATCGGCCCCGGTACCACGCAGCGGCCCCAGCATGGCACCCTGCATCGGCCCCTGTACCCCGCAGCGGCCCCAGCATGGCACCCTGCATCGGCCCCGGTACCACGCAGCGGCCCCAGCATGGCACCCTGCATCGGCCCCGGTACCCCGCAGCGCCCCCAGCATGGCACCCTGCATCGGCCCCGGTACCACGCAGCGGCCCCAGCATGGCACCCTGCATCGGCCCCGGTACCCCGCAGCGGCCCCAGCATGGCACCCTGCATCGGCCCCGGTACCCCGCAGCGGCCCCAGCATGGCACCCTGCATCGGCCCCGGTACCCCGCAGCGGCCCCAGCATGGCACCCTGCATCGGCCCCGGTACCCCGTGGTTATTGTAAATGATGATTGCCTAAAAAAAATTCAATGAGAAAAAAAATAGTCAAGTTAATCCCTATTTTTTTTTTTTTTTTTTATGTGAAAGATGATTTTACACCATGAGAATCATGATCCATCTTCTAAGCCAAACAAATTTGATTCTCATTTTAGCCAGAATCGTGCAGCTCTAATGTACATTGCTTTTCAGGTGGTATTCTCCATGGCTATTGATTATGTTTATACATTTTGTATTATCTGCAGGACAACCTCAAATATTGAAAGGGAGGTTGCAGGAGATTCCCTCCAACAATCAAACAGCCCCATAGGAGGCGAAGTAAACGAGTCACCGAATCTGGATGCAAGTGAATGCCCAGATGAGGTAACTGCTTATGTCTGCCTGTCTATCTCTTTGTCGGTCTGTCCATGTACATGTCAATTATAAATTTTCGTGTAATTTTGCAGGATTCCAGGCCAATGGATGTGGTCACGACTGGTAGTCGGGAGGCTGCTGAACCGAGGGGTCGTGGTGGTGTCCGTGGTCGTGGGCATGGGCGTGGACGTCAGCCGAGGGGAGCCTCTAATACTGAGGGGGATGAAGATTTGGTAACACTGCTGAAGGAAGTGCGGCAGGAGAGGCGCAATGTAGATACGTTTTTGGACCCCAACAATCCTCGCACCACCTTCTGCCGCAGCCTCTACCCCATCCTGGAGGACATTGGGGGAGAAGAAGAGAAGCTTTGCATGGATCGCATATATGCAGTAACGCGAGAATTTCGCTTTTGCAAACTAACTGGTAGGCCGCCACCTATAGGCGATCTATGCAATGCTTCTTTTCCTCCCCCAATGGCCTCTGGCACCTCAGCAGTGCTACCATCCCCCTCTCTATATCATCCCACTCACCAGAGACAACAACAACCCACCCCATCGCAGTCCCAATCTGGTGATTTCACACCTGCCACCTCCTCCCATTTTCCATCCCCGTATCCTGCACCCCGCCACCAGCAGGATTATTGGAATGAGCGCCAGGCCCAATTCCTACCCCGTCCTGAATCCACACATCCCCATGGAGATCAAGTCTCCACCGCCACCTATCACCATCTCTAATTGATTTTTTTTTTTTTTTTTTCTAATAAACATAGTTTTTGACCTGTAAATAAAAGTGTTCAATTGTCTTTTATATGATGCAAAATAGCACTCCTTTGCCCTCTGCCTTCAGACGGGCGTATGCTAGCCCTTTTTGGGCTGAGCATACTCCCGCCTGAAGGCAGAGGGCAAAGGACTGAAAAAGGGCTAGCATACGCTTGCCAAGATGCAGAGAGCAAAGGACTCCTTTGCCCTCTGCCTTCAGACGGGCGTATGCTAGCCCTTTTTGGGCTGAGCATACTCACGCCTGAAGGCAGAGGGCAAGGACTGAAAAAGGGCTAGCATACGCTTGCCAAGATGCAGAGAGCAAAGGACTCCTTTGCCCTCTGCCTTCAGACGGGCGTTTGCTAGCCCTTTTTGGGCTGAGCATACTCACGCCTGAAGGCAGAGGGCAAAGGACTGAAAAAGGGCTAGCATACGCTTGCCAAGATGCAGAGAGCAAAGGACTCCTTTGCCCTCTGCCTTCAGACGGGCGTATGCTAGCCCTTTTTGGGCTGAGCATACTCACGCCTGAAGGCAGAGGGCAAAGGACTGAAAAAGGGCTAGCATACGCTTGCCAAGATGCAGAGAGCAAAGGACTCCTTTGCCCTCTGCCTTCAGACGGGCGTATGCTAGCCCTTTTTGGGCTGAGCATACTCACGCCTGAAGGCAGAGGGCAAAGGACTGAAAAAGGGCTAGCATACGCTTGCCAAGATGCAGAGAGCAAAGGGCTCCTTTGCCCTCTGCCTTCAGACGGGAGTAAGCTTGGCCTTTGCCCTCTGCCTTAAGGCAAGCATATGCTAAGGACTCAAAAAAGCATAGCATACGCTTGTCAGCAGGAAAAATGGACATATGAACAGTTTTTTGTGTTAGACAAATGTTTTTATTTCCCCCCCAAAAAAAAGAAAGTTATACTGTATACATCTTTATTCAAAATTTAGCTCCATCTGTACAGAAGTTGGCTGTATTGGAATCAATGTGTCTTCAAATTTTGGCTTTCACACAAAATCATTCTGCCATGACACCTCTCCTTCTGGGGATTCAAAAAATGCAGCAAACTGGTTGCGAATGCTCATGACCCTTGCCGTTGAGCGTAGGTCCATAAATTGCACCCTCTGTGATTGTTGACTGGGCTCCGGTTCAACGTTGCTGTTGTCATTGTCCCTAAGATAATTATGGAGAACACAGCAAGCCAGAACCACTTTAATGGCGTTCTCTACATCAAGGTGTATGCTTGTTAGCAACACGCGCCATTTAGCTGTGCACACCCCGAATGCACATTCCACAACGCGGCGTGCACGGCTGAGTCTGTAATTGTAGACTTTTTGCTGCCGGTTGAGACCATAGCGGCTGTATGGCCTCATGAGGTTTTCGGCCAAACCAAAGGCCTCGTCTGCCACCATAACTAGAGGCAAACTGGGTTCCTCAGTGCAGGGTAGAGGCCTGCTTTCGGGGATGTTCAATTGTCCCGCATGAATACGGCGTCCAAAGGTCGACTCTCGAAAAATACGGGCGTCACCTTGGCTGCCATAAGCTCCCACATCCACTAAAAGAAATTTGAGGTTTGCATCTGACAATGCCAGTAGGACCACGGAAAAATATTTCTTGTAGTTGTAATATGAGGATCCTGAGTGCGGAGGCTTCCTCACCCTGATGTGTTTCCCATCAAGGGCACCTATGCAATTTGGGAACTGTGTCTTCTCCCAAAATGTGTCAACAACAGATTCCCAGATCTCCTCTGTGGGCTCTGGCATGACGACGTTATGCAATTCCTCCCATATTGCCACACATGTTTCCTTCACGACTCTGGAAACAGTTGTTACACCAAGAAGAAAGTAATGGTGTAAGGTTGCATAACTCTGTCCAGTTGCAAGGTATCTAAGAAAAACAAAAAATGGACATATTGAAAAAAAATATAAATAAAAATAAGTCCTAAATCTAACCTAATCATAACCCTAAACCTTAACCCTATCCTCTATCACAGAACCCTAAACCCGAATCATAACTAACCTCTATACAATAACCCTAACCCTATCCCCTAACCCTATCCCAGAACTCTAACCCCTAACCCTAACCCTATCCCAGAACTCAAATCCCCTAATCCTAACCCAATCACCTAATCCTGAACCTCTATCCTATAGCGCACTGACACCTAGTGCGCAAGTCTGGCTGCTGTGTATACACAGCGCTCTCTCGTGGTGATGTCACAGCCTTGTGTATGTGTAGAGCTGAGCCGGGTGTCAGTAACGGGATAGACGAGTGCGAGGAGGGGAGGAGTGCAGAGACGGCGCTGCTCAGTCAGTCACTGGGGAATGCAGATTTTTAGTGGAGCCGGTGCAATAGAAGTGTATGGGAGCAATATGTGCTCCTCTCCTTCTTAGGCACAATACACAGAGCATGACCTCCACCATAAATCAATATGTCTGCTTACCAGATGACCAGCGGTCTCTTAATTAAAAGAAGACCACAGAAGGCGTGTAGGTAAACACTATGGCAGTTGAATTGTAGAAAGACTGAATAGCCAGTACACCTCCGTCTCAAGCCAATCCATGGAAAATTGGGGCCCCGATAATCATGGAAGACACATAAGGGCCACAATAGTGTAATAACGTAGGTAACATTTATTAAAAAGATGAAAAAAACGCACTTACATATAAACGATATAAAATAGGCATGTCAAATTTGGAGCTCCGGCCGGAAGCCAAACCAAAAAGACCCGTCCAGGTAGGTAGGGAAAGGTGCAGTCAACGGGGGGTGATCCGATACGACACTCGTTCCGCCCGACCGGTTTCGCGAAAACTCGCTTCCTCATGGGGCACGGGTGGCATACCGAATCACCCCCCTTAAATAGCAAAAAGTAACAAAAAATAGTGGCCACTGGGCGTCATCGTACACACGTGAACGCGCATGCGCGCGCACCGGAAGCAATACAGGTCAGACCAAGTGTGACTCTAGTATGTCCTAGGCGCCAGTGCGCATGCGCTCGCGCTCCGCGGAGCCCAGGACCACAAAAACACGGGATAGTACCCGATCCGGACAAACAGGCATTAGATAAAAGAATCGCCAGCCGGATGCCACGAAAACGGGGCCCGTGACTGGAGTATACATGACCCCAAGACCGCACCGTGACGCTCAAGGTGACCTCCGCATCACATGACCGAGAACGCCGACGTCACACGTCGGCGTGCGGCCGCAGCGATACCAAGCCACCAGAGAGCACGGCGCGGACCAGAAACAAGGGGGCCAGGCCTCGTTGTGGGTTGCCAGCTCCACCTCCCTGACACACTGATTGGTCAGAGAAGCCAAGCCTCGTTGTGAGTGAGGTGAAGCTGCCGCACAGTCACAATAGCATCCCCAAGGAAACAAATGGGGAAAATAAATATATAGATCGGCAGAGCACATCAATACTCTAGCGGACTAGAATTATAACTTTATGGCTGGCACAACTATGCACCGCAACACCCAAACGAATAAACAATAAATGAAACTAAAAAGTTAATACAAACATTAGTAATGTTTAAAAGGTAAAGAGGGGGCGAGTGGGGGGCGAGGGACCAGTAGCTGAAGCTGGACCCCGCGCCACCCACTCAATGGTTTGGGAGGGACTATCTCGGTACTGATGAAATTACATAAAACATAATGATGTAAAAAAGTTTATTAATGTATAAAAATTGCAAAACAAATAAAAACATTTCAATGATTGGTCAAACGTCGACTAGTTTCGCGGGGTTGCCGCTTCGTCAGGACTGCCAATCAAATGAGTCAATTGATAATATGCGGAAACCAGGCGGCCCAGGGGGTTCCCCCCGCGGCGGACAAGGGGATGGTTGATTGTGGAGATCGCAGTAAAATCTCTTAAAGAATATAGCCAGGCCATAAGGAAACAAGAGCCTGGTGATATTTACCAGATGTGCCGGGCAAGGGGTGTGAGCAAGGCAGCAAGGTGGGGAGACTAAATGCGCAATGGGTAAAAAAGGTCCAAAAATGCTGGTAAAACCAGTATTGTGTCATAAGAGGAATGTATCCATGTGAATGACAATTGCATGGTAATGCATGGACTGAGAGGTAAAGTGAACTGCGCCGAGGAAGAACCCCAATATACTGCCAAACACATCCTGCGATGGTCACGGCTATGCCATCGGACCGCCGATGGACAGATCCACATTACTTACCTGATGGCCGGTCGACCATTAAGTGTTTATGCATTAAGTATTATGCATAATCGGGATGAAAAGGTACTATTTTTAATCTATACACTTGAGGCAATACTCCCCATTTTTGTTCAATGTTTAAAAGGTGCTGACATTCTCTAAACATATATTAACCTTCGCTGGCATGACCAGCATGCATACAGTGAAGGTTGAACGATAATAACTAGCCAATACAGTAAAATTATATAAAAGGTCGTTACTATAATGTTATGGGCACCGAAATATAAAACTGTATCGAACTGTAACTAAGAAGATTTGTAAAATTTAATACATTCACCAGATTAATAAAAACAGCTTGGCGCAACAGATGGAACTGAGGGACCTACTAAGCACAGTGACTCTAAATCACATAATGTCAGAAAGATCTCTGGAGATTAGGCACATATGGATACGATGAAAAAAAAAAAATGTTTATGAATTATTAATGAAAGCATTAATATCCGTATCAATATTCAGCCCAAAAGGCGTATAGGTTTTGACCCGGTGGATCCAGGCCATTTCCTGTCTCGAAATCTCACGGACTAGATTACTACCTCTCCAATGCGGGCGATATTTGTCGATTCCGATGAACAAGATATTGGAGGGATCTCTATTGTGCTTTAAGTCGAAATGTCTGGAAACAGAATGCTTGTCAAAACCACTTCTGATTTTGGCAATATGCTCATTAAGCCTAACTGACAGGGCCCTCTTAGTGCGGCCGATGTACTGAAGGCCACAAGGGCACTGGATAAGGTATATCACACCTTTCGTCGAACAGGTTATGAAAGGTTCGACTTCAAATGTTTGTTGGGTGACTGTGGACTGGAAAGAACAAATTTTCCTCTCCCTGCACCTATTCAGGGTACAAACCTGGCAACGTTTGCATCTGTAGTATCCTGTGAGATTCTCAAGGAAAGTCCTTGATGCCTTCGGAGGGTCATGTACACTAGGAGCGATACGACTCCCAATTGTAGATGCACCCCTGAACACCACACTAGCCCTTACTGGGAGAATTGGAGCTAACACCTGGTCAGTAGTGAGAATATGCCAGTGTTTCTGGATGAGTTTCTTAACACTGAAGTGCTGTGCAGAAAATGTTGTAATGAAGGGTAGAGAGAATCTGTCACCTTGATCTCCCTTGATTTTGTCTACAAGGAGTGATGCTCTGTCAATGCTCCTAACCTTCTCCATTGATTGGAGTAGACTGGTACCATCGTATCCCTTCTCCTCAAATCTTTTAGAAAGAATCGAGGCCTGCCTCTCAAATGTCAGGGGATTGGTGCAGTTTCGTTTAATACGCATAAACTGTCCCAGGGGAACAGATTTTAACCAAGATGGTAAATGGCAGCTGTCTAAAGGTATATAGGCATTGCGGTCAGTTGGTTTGAAAAAAGTAGACGTAACAAATCTGCCATCCTCAATAGTAATCTGGAGGTCCAGAAAGTGAATGGAATGTTGACTAGTCTCAAAGTTAAATTTAATTCCCCTAGTGTTCTGATTCAGCTCAGCCATAAAGCTGAGGAGATCTGCCTCGCTACCATCCCAGAGGAGGAGGACGTCATCGATATACCTCGACCAGAGTCTGACCTTGCACAAGCCCAAATAGGTTTTATTATGGTCTTGCTAACATACGCGGCCTCCCATAATTATTTCATGTTTGATAACATGTTTTACCGCCAGGATAGGGGTGTGGCCATGGGGGCTAAATATGCCCCCAGTCTGGCCAACCTCTTCATGGCCAAGTGGGAGGAGGACGTCGTCGATGATCACCGCCGACCCGAGATTCTACTCTGGTCGAGGTATATCGATGACGTCCTCCTCCTCTGGGATGGTAGCGAGGCAGATCTCCTCAGCTTTATGGCTGAGCTGAATCAGAACACTAGGGGAATTAAATTTAACTTTGAGACTAGTCAACATTCCATTCACTTTCTGGACCTCCAGATTACTATTGAGGATGGCAGATTTGTTACGTCTACTTTTTTCAAACCAACTGACCGCAATGCCTATATACCTTTAGACAGCTGCCATTTACCATCTTGGTTAAAATCTGTTCCCCTGGGACAGTTTATGCGTATTAAACGAAACTGCACCAATCCCCTGACATTTGAGAGGCAGGCCTCGATTCTTTCTAAAAGATTTGAGGAGAAGGGATACGATGGTACCAGTCTACTCCAATCAATGGAGAAGGTTAGGAGCATTGACAGAGCATCACTCCTTGTAGACAAAATCAAGGGAGATCAAGGTGACAGATTCTCTCTACCCTTCATTACAACATTTTCTGCACAGCACTTCAGTGTTAAGAAACTCATCCAGAAACACTGGCATATTCTCACTACTGACCAGGTGTTAGCTCCAATTCTCCCAGTAAGGCCTAGTGTGGTGTTCAGGGGTGCATCTACAATTGGGAGTCGTATCGCTCCTAGTGTACATGACCCTCCGAAGGCATCAAGGACTTTCCTTGAGAATCTCACAGGATACTACAGATGCAAACGTTGCCAGGTTTGTACCCTGAATAGGTGCAGGGAGAGGAAAATTTGTTCTTTCCAGTCCACAGTCACCCAACAAACATTTGAAGTCGAACCTTTCATAACCTGTTCGACGAAAGGTGTGATATACCTTATCCAGTGCCCTTGTGGCCTTCAGTACATCGGCCGCACTAAGAGGGCCCTGTCAGTTAGGCTTAATGAGCATATTGCCAAAATCAGAAGTGGTTTTGACAAGCATTCTGTTTCCAGACATTTCGACTTAAAGCACAATAGAGATCCCTCCAATATCTTGTTCATCGGAATCGACAAATATCGCCCGCATTGGAGAGGTAGTAATCTAGTCCGTGAGATTTCGAGACAGGAAATGGCCTGGATCCACCGGGTCAAAACCTATACGCCTTTTGGGCTGAATATTGATACGGATATTAATGCTTTCATTAATAATTCATAAACATTTTTTTTTTTTCATCGTATCCATATGTGCCTAATCTCCAGAGATCTTTCTGACATTATGTGATTTAGAGTCACTGTGCTTAGTAGGTCCCTCAGTTCCATCTGTTGCGCCAAGCTGTTTTTATTAATCTGGTGAATGTATTAAATTTTACAAATCTTCTTAGTTACAGTTCGATACAGTTTTATATTTCGGTGCCCATAACATTATAGTAACGACCTTTTATATAATTTTACTGTATTGGCTAGTTATTATCGTTCAACCTTCACTGTATGCATGCTGGTCATGCCAGCGAAGGTTAATATATGTTTAGAGAATGTCAGCACCTTTTAAACATTACTAATGTTTGTATTAACTTTTTAGTTTCATTTATTGTTTATTCGTTTGGGTGTTGCGGTGCATAGTTGTGCCAGCCATAAAGTTATAATTCTAGTCCGCTAGAGTATTGATGTGCTCTGCCGATCTATATATTTATTTTCCCCATTTGTTTCCTTGGGGATGCTATTGTGACTGTGCGGCAGCTTCACCTCACTCACAACGAGGCTTGGCTTCTCTGACCAATCAGTGTGTCAGGGAGGTGGAGCTGGCAACCCACAACGAGGCCTGGCCCCCTTGTTTCTGGTCCGCGTCGTGCTCTCTGGTGGCTTGGTATCGCTGCGGCCGCACGCCGACGTGTGACGTCGGCGTTCTCGGTCATGTGATGCGGAGGTCACCTTGAGCGTCACGGTGCGGTCTTGGGGTCATGTATACTCCAGTCACGGGCCCCGTTTTCGTGGCATCCGGCTGGCGATTCTTTTATCTAATGCCTGTTTGTCCGGATCGGGTACTATCCCGTGTTTTTGTGGTCCTGGGCTCCGCGGAGCGCGAGCACATGCGCACTGGCGCCTAGGACATACTAGAGTCACACTTGGTCTGACCTGTATTGCTTCCGGTGCGCACGCATGCGCGTTCACGTGTGTACGATGACGCCCAGTGGCCACTATTTTTTGTTACTTTTTGCTATTTAAGGGGGGTGATTCGGTATGCCACCCGTGCCCCATGAGGAAGCGAGTTTTCGCGAAACCGGTCGGGCGGAACGAGTGTCGTATCGGATCACCCCCCGTTGACTGCACCTTTCCCTACCTACCTGGACGGGTCTTTTTGGTTTGGCTTCCGGCCGGAGCTCCAAATTTGACATGCCTATTTTATATCGTTTATATGTAAGTGCGTTTTTTTTCATCTTTTTAATAAATGTTACCTACGTTATTACACTATTGTGGCCCTTATGTGTCTTCCATGATTATCGGGACCCCAATTTTCCATCGATTGGCTTGAGACGGAGGTGTACTGGCTATTCAGTCTTTCTACAATTCAACTGCCATAGTGTTTACCTACACGCCTTCTGTGGTCTTCTTTTAATTAAGAGACCGCTGGTCATCTGGTAAGCAGACATATTGATTTATGGTGGAGGTTTTTCTATTTATTGGATCGTCACCACAGCCTTAGATCATCACTTACGGACTGTTTCTTCTGTTTCCTTCACTTCACTGGGGATCAGGACTTTCTTTACGTTTTAGATCATTTATGGACACTGATCTATGTCATGACTTTTAGGGAAAAAAAATTTCTTCTTTTTTTGTATAGCGCATCTTGTTTTTTCCATTTTATGTTATTACTGTACAATATTTACAGGAAGGTGCAGCTTTCTCTACATTGATTTTGTTTATACACGTGTATTTTTTATGAGCATTAGTTTGTTCATTTTTTATATCTATTAGCGCAGTTGCTTTCACAAATTTTTTTTCCACAATACACAGAGCAGCCTAAAACTGAAGTGTCTTCTGCCCAGTTCCTGACATTCATCCTGGGCACTGACTAGCTGGGGGGGGGGGGGGGTTTGCCGCAGGTCCCGTGTATAAGGATAAACATAGTTCCTGGGTCTGTAAACCTGCTGTGCCCATTTTAAGGGATTCACACCATCCCTGTGGTGAGTTCTGAGGTTTGTACACCCGCTGTGCCCATTGTGCGTGGTTCCCACCATCCCTATGCTCAGTTCTGGGGTCTGTACACCTGCTGTGCCCATAATGAGGAGTTCCCAATGATAAGCTGCACTGATGGAGGTTGCACACTATATATCCAGCCTAGAGCACACAATAGTCAGTGGCGCCGTACTGATGGCCCCACCACCTCCAGGCTCAGTGACTGCCCCCCCCCCCCCAAAAAAAATGGTAGCAATCAAAAATAGGTGTGGTATACATGGGCATGAAAAAGAGGGTGGGGTCAGGGGTAGAGCCAAAGGGGGGCGCAAAATGAGGTTTCGCCTAGGGTGTCAAAAATCCTTGCACCAGCCCTGCCCCTAACCCTATCCCAGAACCATAATCCCTTACCATAACCTGTATCCAAGAACCCTAACCCTATCCCAGAACCCTAACCCTATCCCCTAACCCTATCACCTAACAATATCGCCTAACCCTATCACCTAACCGTAACCCATATGTGTTTTGCACTTACCTGAGTGTCACTAAGAGCCGTTCCTCCGGTGAAATCGAGTTGCGCATTGCAGTGTCCATCCTGGTCAGCCTCGGTCTGAGCCTCTCCAACAAGTCGTCAAATCGTGCCACTGACATTCTAGTGAAGTTACTAAATTTGTTGGGATAGATACGCAATTCTGAATAAAGATTATGAAAATAGCCCGTTGAGACCCGATGGGAGACCATAGGATGCACCCAATATCGATGCCGTCTCCTGCTTCTCTCCTCCTCCTGTCTCCTCCGTTGCCTCCGCAAGGCAATCAGAATGATCGCCTCATCGACTTTTTGCAGGACGGGATCCATATTTCTCCTCAAATTTGACAAGATGCCAAAAATTACTAGCAACTGAAATATGCTGTCTCCTCTCTCACTATCTCTCTCTCTCTCCAAACAAAATGGCTCCGACACATGCTCTGTTATGTTTTCTGATGCATTGTGGGATATTTGGGAGTGTTTATAGCCTAGAGATTTTTTTTTTTTTTAAAAACGCTGCCTAACGCTAGCGTTAAAAAACGCGCACAAACGCGCGCAAACGCGCAAAAACGCGCATGCAAAAACGCGCATGCAAAAACGCGGTAAATTTCGCGTTTTTAACGCAAATTTTTCCAGGCATACCTAGCTGTTTTACAGCTCACTTTAAAAACGTCAGTGGAAATGAAGCCTAAATCTTACATTTTAACTTGTTAATAGGGTTGAGTGAACCCGAACTGTAAAGTTTGGGTTCGGTACGGACTTTGGGTTTTTCCCGAACCCGGACCCGAACCCGAATAATTGGAAAAAGTCCGGGTTCGGAGTTCGGGTATGTTTTGGCGCGCTGCACGGCAGCCAATCGCCATTCGTGTTACTACTGTGACTGGAAACTGATCACTAGTGTTGCTCACGAATATTCGTATTGCGAATATTCGGCTCGAATATGGCATATTCGAGTATTTGCGATATATTTCGAATTTCGCGGTGAATATTCGCGATTCCGAATATTCGAATTTTTTCAATTTTATTTTTAAAACAGATCACATCCTATCGACGTCTAAAAGCATTGCTGGTATGATTAGAGACCCTGGGCCGAGTAGCTAAGCTGAGGCGATCCTTTTATGTTGCCGAATTTAAAAAAAAAAAATTTGCGAATTTTCGCTAATGCGAATGCGAAAATGATTGCGAATTTTCGATAACTGTGGTAGGAGAACTCTGATTGTCTCTGATGCAAAAGGGGGGGGGGCTTTGTGTATGTTTCTGTTATTAATATTTGTATGTTTGATATTATTTTTTTTTGTAAGAAGGAAAAAATTGCGCATACCTTAAAAAAAGGGGAGAATACAGCAGCAACTCAAAAATGTTATACAACATAAATTAATACAAGACAGAAAATGGAGTCGCTCTACAAGAATAAAAAATATGTCTAGTGACAAGACATGTGGGCAAATTATAAAATAAGCAAGCGCAAATAACTTGTGAAATACACAGTGAAACAAATATATAAAGAAATATAGTCCCAATAATAGAAAAATAATCTTTCATAAAAATGTCTTTGATATGTGAAGTGAAAAAAAGTCCAAAGCATGCAGCATGAACGTGTTCAATCTTCAAGGTGTTTGATTGACAAACGGCTGTGACAGATGGATAGAGTAAAGAATCACCACCAATGCAAAACACTTTTTATTTTTTATTGTAAAATATCAAGAATATTCTGAGCCAAGTGCTCCTTCCACATTTGCCGAATATTCGCAATTATTTTGTATTGTAAAATATCAAGAATATTCTGAGCCAATCAGAGTGCTCCTTCCGCATTTGCCGAATATTCGCAATTATTTTGTATTGTAAAATATCAAGAATATTCTGAGTCAATCAGAGTGCTCCTTCCGCATTTGCCGAATATTCGCAATTATTTTGTATTGTAAAATATCACGAATATTCTGAGCCAATCAGAGTGCTCCTACAGCATTTTTCGAAATTGCGCAGTAAATATCGCATTCGCATTTTGCGAAATTTCGAAAAAATATCAAGAATATTCTGAGCCAATCAGAGTGCTCCTACCGCAGTTATCTAAATTTCGCAATTATTTTCGCATTCGCAATAGCGAAAATTCGCAATCATTTCATTTCGATAAAATATCACGAATATTCGAATTTAGCGAATAAATCTCGAATATTCAACTATATATTCGAGATATATCGCGAAATCGAATATGGCGTATTCTGCTCAACACTACTGATCACAGCCATGCCTACTTATGGCATGGTTGTGATTGGCCAGTGCAGCATGTGACCCATCATGTGACCAGTCTCTATATTAGATAGAGGCACACAGCACAGATCGTCACTCTGCTTCACTCATGATAGGGAAAGGCTGCTGGAATCTGCTGCTTAGGGAAAGTCTTAGGTGTATCTGGCTCGTTGTCACTGTGCTTCACTTATGTGAGGGAAAGGTTGCTGAATCTGCTCAGGGACAGTGTTAGGTCTATGCTGCTATGCTGCTCCAGAAATATCAAGAAGCACACTTTATTTCTTTGATATCTGCATCATCTTATGGCATCTGGCTCGTTGTCACTGCTTCACTTATGTGAGGGAAAGGCTGCTGAATCTGATTAGGGACAGTTTTAGGTGTATGCTGCTCCAGAAATATCAACAAGCACTCTATTCATGTGACATCTGCTGTGCTTCATATAGTTTAGGAATTTTGTTCAGCTATAGGGGCAGTTTGCAATCTATAGGTGACTCTGAATATTTCAACAGCACTGCACCTGCCACACCACCTGTGCACCTGTGATATACTGTGTTTTTGTCAAGTACATAGTCAGGGACAGGTTCCTGAAATATTTTTCCTATAGGGGCAGTCAGCACTCTATAGGTGACTGAGTATTTCAACAGCAGTACACCTGCCACACCACCTGTGCACCTGTGATATACTGTGTTTCTGTCAAGTACATAGTCAGGGAGAGGTTCCTGAAATATTTTTCCTATAGGGGCAGTCAGCACTCTATAGGTGACTGAGTATTTCAACAGCACTACACCTGCCACACCACCTGTGCACCTGTGATATACTGTGTTTCTGTCAAGTACATAGTCAGGGAGAGGTTCCTGAAATATTTTTTCTATAGGGGCAGTCAGCACTCTATAGGTGACTGAGTATTTCAACAGCACTACACCTGCCACACCACCTGTGCACCTGTGATATACTGTGTTTTTGTCAAGTACATAGTCAGGGACAGGTTCCTGAAATATTTTTCCTATAGGGGCAGTCAGCAATCTATAGGTGACTCGGTATATTTCAACAGCACTGCACCTGTCCCCTGTGATATACTGTATGTGCAGTACATTGTTTAGGGCTGGGTTTCTGCTTTTTGCTATAGGTGGAGAAATATATAGGTGAATCTCTGCCTATTTCACCAGCTTACACTTTTTTGTATTTAAAATTTCTCAAAATTAGGGCAAGACCCTAAATTTGAGAAATATATAGGTGAATCTCTGCCCATTTCACCAGCACTCCACCTGTCCCCTGTGATATACTGTCTGTGCAGTATATTGTTTAGTGCTGGCTTCCTGCTTATTGCTATAGGTAGATAAATAAATAGGTGAATCTCTGCCTATTTCACCAGCTTACACTATTTTTGTATTTAATTTAAATTTCTTAAAATTAGGGCAAGACCCTAAATTTGAGAAATATATAGGTGAATCTCTGCCCATTTCACCAGCACTCCACCTGTCCCCTGTGATATACTGTCTGTGCAGTACATTGTTTAGTGCTGGCTTCCTGCTTATTGCTATAGGTAGAGAAATATATAGGTGAATCTCTGCCTATTTCACCAGCTTACACTATTTTTGTATTTAAAATTTCTCAAAATTAGGGCAAGACCCTACATTTGAGAAATATGAGGAAAACGTCAAATAAGGGACGTGGCCGCGGTCGTGGTGCTGCTGGTGGAGCTCCTGTTACAGGGAGAGGACGTGGTCGATCTGTGCCAGCTACAAGCACAAGTGAAACACCTTTCTCAGGTGCGAGTAGCCGACAGAGCCTGCAGCGGCATTTGGTCGGGCCTAATCCAGCTCTACGAATGTTGAGGTCAGGAGCAGAACAGGCAGTAGTATATTGGGTTGCTGACAGTGCCTCCAGTTCCTTCACATTGTTTTCCAACCAGTCTTGTGCTGAAAGCTCAGAGTTGGCGCCTGCAGTCGATGTCCACCATCAGTCTTTCACCTCACCCCCTTGCAAATCAGCCAAGCAGTCTGAGCCCCAAAGCATGCAGCAGTCTCTTCTTCTTTTTGATGAGTCTGTTAGCATGTGTTCCCAGGGCCATCCACCTAGCCCAGCCCCAGAAGGGGAAGAGATTGAGTGCACCGATGCCCAACCACTTATATTTCAGGATGAGTTCATGGGGGGACCATCACAGCACGTCTTGCATGATGATGATGAAACACAGTTGCCAACTGGTGCTTTTGCAATTGTGCAGACCGACAAGGAGGGCAGTGGTGAAGACTGGGTGGAAGATGATGTGGAGGACGATGAGGTCCTCGACCCGACATGGAATCAACCTCATGCAGGTGACCCATGTAGTTCGGAGGAAGAGGCGGTGGTCGCACAGAGCCACCAGCACAGCAGAAGAGGGAGCAGGGTGCCAAAGCAGAGCGTCTGTCCCCTAGACAGTACGCCTGCTACTGCCCAACGCAGCAAGGGACCGAGCACACCAAAGCCAGGTCCAAGGAGTTCCCTAGCGTGGCAGTTCTTCACACAATGTGCTGATGACAAGACACGTGTGGTTTGCACGTTGTGCAATCAGAGCCTGAAGCGAGGCATAAACGTTCTCAACCTGAGCACAACCTGCATGACCAGGCATCTAAGTGCAAAGCACGAGCTGCAGTGGAGTAGACACCTCAAAAACCAAGAAAGGTCTCTGGCTCCTCCTGCTTCCTCTTCTGCATCAGTCTCAGGCCTCTCTGCCTCTTCATCCACCTCCGTAGTGACAGTGCCACCTGCCACCCCTCAATTAGAGGACCGGCAAGCAACACTACCACCTGGGTCACCAAACATCTCCACAATGTCCCATGGAAGCATTCAGCTCTCCATCTCCCAAACACTGGAGCGTAAGAGGAAGTAACCCTCTACCCACCCGCGATCCCTGGCCCTGAATGCCAGCATTTCAAAATTACTGGCCTTTGAAATGCTGTCATTCCGTCTGGTGGAGACGCAGAGTTTTAAAAGCCTGATGGCATTGGCTGTCCCACAGTACGTCGTGGCCAGCCACCACTACTTTTCCAGGCGAGCCATCCCTTCCCTGCACAACCAAGTGGGGGACAAAATCAGGTGTGCACTGCGCAATGCCATCTGTGCCAAGGTTCACCTAACTACAGATACGTGGACCAGTAAGCACGGTCAGGGACGTTATATCTCCCTAACAGCGCACTGGGTAAATGTAGTGGTGGCTGGGCCTGAGGCGGATAGCAGTTTGGCGCATGTCCTTCCACCACCAAGGATTGCAGGGCGCTTCAGTTTGCCTCCTGTTCCTAACTCCTTCTACTCCGCTTCCTCATCCTCTACCGCCTCCCCATCCAGTCAGCGTAACAAATTCACCACCAACTTCAGCACAGCCATGGGTAAACGCCAGCAGGCAGTTTTAAAACTTTCCTGTTTGGGGGAAAAACCACACACCGCGCAGGAGTTGTGGAGGGACATGGAACAACAGACCGATGAGTGGTTGGCGTCAGTGAGCCTCAAGCTGGGCCTGGTGGTGTGCGATAATGGGCGAAATCTCGTAGCAGCTCTGGGCCTAGCCGGTTTGACGCACATCCCTTGCCTGGCGCATGTGCTGAATTTGGTGGTGCAGAGTTTCCTGAGAACTTTCCCCGATATGCCACAGCTGCTGCAGAAAGTGTGGGCCGTCTGTGCGCACTTTCGGCGTTCTCACCCTGCTGCTGCTCGCCTGGCAGCGCTGCAGCGTAACTTCGGCCTTCCCGCTCACCACCTCATATGTGATGTGCCCACAAGGTGGAACTCAACCTTGCACATGCTGGCCAGACTTTGCGAGCAGCAGCAGGCGATAGTGGAGTTCCAGCTGCAGCACGCACGCGTGAGTCGCTCTGCGGAACAGAACCACTTTACCACCAATAACTGGGCCTCCATGCGAGACCTGTGTGCCTTGTTGCGCTGTTTTGAGTACTCCACCAACATGGCCAGTGCCAATGACGCCGCTCTCAGCGTGACTATCCCAGTTCTATGCCTCCTTGAAAAAACGCTACGGGCGATGATGGAAGAGGATGTGGCACAGGAGGAGGAATCGGGATCATTTGCAAGGCTTTCAGGGCAGTCATTCACAAGTGGCTCCGAGGGTGGGTTCGTGCACCAACAAAGGCCAGGTACACAATTGTTTAGCAAGGGCACAGTTCTGGAGGATGACGCGGTGGAGGATGAGGAGGAGGAAGACATGGAGGAGGAGGAGGAACCATGTTCACAGCAGGATGGCATCCAGACCAGCTCATGGCCATTACTGGTGCGTGGCTGGGGGGATACAGAGGACACAGATGATACACCTCCCACAGAGGACAGCTTTTCGTTGCCTCTGGGCAGCCTGGCACACATGAGCAATTACATGCTGCAGTGTCTCCGAAACGACTGGCGTGTTTCGCACATTATGACAGGTGCTGATTACTGGGTGGCCACGCTGCTGGATCCCCGTTATAAGGACAATGTACCGTCCTTAATCCCCTCACTGGAGCGTGAACGCAAGATGCGCGAGTACAAGCGCACGCTGTTAGACGCGCTGCTGGTGCAATTCCCACCTGGCAGCGGGGGCACAGTGGAAGCAGAAGGCGAAGGCAGAGGAGGAGGAAGAGGTCGCCAACGCAGCAGGGGCACCGCCAGCACCTCAGAAGGCAGGGTTAGCATGGCCGAAATGTGGAAAAGCTTTGTCAGCACGCCACAACAAACAGCACCACCAGCTGATATGGAACGTTTTAGCAGGAGGCAGCATTTCAGCAACATGGTGGAGCAGTATGTGAGCACACCCCTACACGTACTGAATGACGGCTATGCCCCCTTAAACTTCTGGGTCTCCAAATTGGGCACATGGCCTGAGCTTGCCCTTTACGCCTTGGAGGTGCTGGCCTGCCCTGCGGCCAGTGTATTGTCTGAACGTGTATTTAGCACGGCAGGGGGCGTTATCACAGACAAGCGCAGCCGCCTGTCCAGAGCCAATGTGGACAAGCTCACGTTCATTAAAATGAACCAGGCATGGATCCCAGAGGAGTTGTCCGCACCTTGTGCAGAATAGACACCGGGCCGGCCTTACCCAGCCATTGTTTTTTTCTGAGCTTTCTAGGGTTGCTCCTCCTCCACCGCCGCTTCCACCTTCAGTCACATTCTTAGGCTTGCGCACTGCAACTGCTTTCTTTAAGTCCCACCAGAGGTTCTCAATCGGATTTAAGTCTGGTGACTGCGATGGCCACTCCAAAATGTCCCAGCCTTTAATCTGCAACCATGCTCTAGTGGAGTTGGAGGTATGCTTGGGATCATTGTCCTGTTGAAAGGTCCAACGTCTCCCAAGTCTCAGGTTTGTGACGGACTGCATCACATTGTCATCCAATATCTCCTGGTACTGAAGAGAATTCATGGTACCTTGCACACGCTGAAGCTTCCCTGTACCTGCAGAAACAAAACAGCCCCAAAGCATGATTGACCCCCCGCCATGCTTCACAGTAGGCAAGGTGTTCTTTTCATCATAGGCCTTGTTCTTCCTCCTCCAAACATAGCCTTGATCCATGGGCCCAAACAGTTGTAATTTTGTTTCATCAGTCCACAGAACACAATCCCAAAACGTGTGTGGTTTGCCCACATGACTTTCGGCATACTGCAGTCGACTCTTATTCTTTGGAGACAGCAAGGGGGTGCGCCTGGGAGTTCTGGCATGGAGGCCTTTATTACGCAGTGTGCACCATATTGTCTGAGCAGAAACTTCAGTACCCACATCTGACAAATATTTTCTCAGTTCCTCAGCAGTCACATGGGGACTTTTCTCCAATCTACGCTTCAGGTAGCGCACAGCAGTCAAAGTCAGCATCTTCTTTCTGCCACGACCAGGTAGCGTTTCAATAGTGCCCATTGCCTTGAATTTTGCATTTACTACTGTATTACAAAACCAATTGATGTCATATTAGTTGCATATGGTTCTTTATGAAGTCCTTGTAGGATTTCATTCTGAATACAATTACAAATGTACACTAAATTCCCTAAAACCCTTTACAGCATTGGGGGGTTCAATCATTTTGAACAAAACTGTATGGACCTCGTCCTCAAAGGTCAAAAATCATTATATTTTTCATTTAATTTTTTTTTATGTTATTTTAAGTTATTTCCCTATCCACATTTATTTCCAGAGTACTTGCCATGCTCTTCCCGACATTTTTCTGCCATTTGCAGCCCTCCAGCCCTTTCCCTTAGTTTTTTAGAGACATTTTTGTAGTCAAAAGTCCGGGTCCCCATTGACTTCAATGGGGTTCGGGTTCGGGTCAAAGTCCGGGTTCGGGTTCGGTCCCGAACCCAAACTTTTTTTTCAAAGTCCGGGTTCGGGTCCGAACCCGAACATCCAGGTGTCCGCTCAACTCTACTTGTTAATATAATCTTAGATTTTTTTTTCCTTTTTAGGATACCTATAAGAAACTAGTGATATGATTTGAGCAGTTTTGAAAGGCAGAATAAAAATAATATAGTTAATAATATCCCATCATCCACAGACAGCCTCAAGACTCTTGACTTGAGACATAATAAGAGGTCTAGTGTCACCCCAACATCACCGCCTTCCCCAATTCAATTCATATATACAAAGTATTCGCCCTGGGACTTTGAGTGAGGTAAGCAGGGTTAGCTAAAAAACATATCATGATTGTATTAAAAAAGTAGATTTATTACAATATGTTGCACATATAAAACACAACAGCAATGAATGCAGGCCGATAAAATATGTAAAAAGAAAACAATCCACATACATGGTAAACAGTATATAACAAATATACAAACATCAGAAAAATGTGCAAGCATCAATAGTACCCGACGACATTTCACGAGACCAAGCTTACTCTTCAGGGGTAAATGCTTTACCTATATATGTAATACAAGTAGTAAATCTAATAAATGTTTGTTGAATAAGATTGGAGGTGAGTAATCATCGGGGTCAGAGTATAGGACCCCATACTCACCAATGTCCCGGGCCAGGTCATTAGTCACTGACTCCACAGGCGGTGGCAGCAACAAACATCCAGCACGGGAGCTGAGGAGGCAGAGCAAGAGGTAACCCCAACGGCGGAACAACCGGAGCATCGCATTGGCTTTAGTAGGTGCGAGTGCAAGTGTCCCTAGAGGTCTCACCTTGTCCATGATTATTAACTGCAAAAAATTGTAAAAGAGTATGAGCTAGATTCACATACCTCGGTGCATCGTTAGGCGGGCGTAGCGTATCCAATATACGGTACGCCGACGTTGCGCAGAGAGGCAAGCATGGAATTCATGAAGCCAGTGCTCCCCACACTGTGTCGGCGTGGCTTAGATTTCGATGGCATAAGGCGGCGTAAGAGGGAGTGGGTGTGACCCCATGCAAATGATGGTCCGAATGTGGAGCAGTGATGTACGCCCGGCGTATCATGAATGGAGCATGCGCAGTGACGCGGACGTATGACCGCTTCCCTGTGCGCATGCTCACAACTACGCCGGCGCAACTTCCTGGCATACACTGGCTTACGCCGAACGCATAAATACGCCCAGCCATACGCCCGTCCGGCGCAAAAGTACATCCATTTGCTTGTTTCCCCCCCCTGAAGCAAGGTACTTTTGTAGAGCGATGGCAGCTGTTAATGTGGGCAAGGAGAAGAGGAAGAGAAACTTCTCTAGGGAGGAGAGGGCTATCTTGTTGTCGGCAATAGCCAAATATGATACATACCTGCATGGTGCCCACAGTGCCAGGACCAGCAGGGCACATAAGAGGGAGATCCTGGAGCTGATCAGCCTGGATGTGAATGCCATTGGCAATGAGACCCGGACGCCTGATGACATACAGAAGAAGATCAATGACATAAGACGTCGGGTCCGTGACAAGCTGGCCAGTATGAGGAAGCACACCAGGGGCACGGGAGGAGGACCAGCCTCATCTCTGCGGTTGACCGATGAGGAGGAGGTCGTCGCCAGGTGTCTTGCGCAGGAGCAGGTGGAGGGCGTTGAAGGCTATGACTCCACTGAGCTGGACTTGAGGACAGGTAAGTGTGTTTTATCCTCCATCCGGTGTGTAGCATGTGAGGGGGTGGAAGGGAACATGTGACAAGTGTGTGGGTCCACCAACATGTGAATTTTTTGTGTCATCCACAGATGTGCTGGAGGGAGCTGGGCCGTCGTCGGCCGGTGTTCGACCCATGCCATCCCTGGAACATCCTGTGGCTCAGTCTGACCCCCTGGGAAGCCCAGTCATATTGGTGGAGGGGAGTGCTCACACCTCTTTGCTAGAGGTTGTAGTTGAGGAGCCAGTGGATCTCCACCAGGAGGACTGTGTGTATTATGAGGAGGCTTCCACCATCCCTGGACCCTCAGACACCTCCCCGCCCATCAGGTCTACCCCCTCCCGGGCTACCCCCTCCCAGTCTTCCCCCTCCAGGTCTACCTCAGGAAGGCTTTACGCAAGACCAGGGGTGTACCCAGAGCCCTCCAAGAAGGCACAGCAAGGCTGATCAGAGCAGCTCCATCTCTGACAGCCTGCAGGATGTGAGTGGAAACTGCGTTGCAATGGTGACCTGCATGGGGGAGCAGCAGGCCACAACAGCAGGCCTCATGGCGGAGGTGAGGAGGTTGGCAGTGGCTGTAGAGGCCAACACTGCTGCCATTGAGGCGGAGGGGAGGCAGACAAGGCGCCACCAGCGGCACAACACCACCCGCCAGCTAAGGATGCAGGCGCAGACAAATGCGGTCCTCACCCGCCTCGCCGTTGCAATGGAGGGCAGGCAGCCACCACCTGCCAGGAGTGACATAGCAGGGGATGATGCTCCTCCTGATGCCCCACCCCCCCACCCGAGGCTCCCTCCAGACAACTGAGGAGCCGGAGCCGTGGCACCAGGCTTGGCTCACGACAGAGCAGATGAGTACTCTTTTTTTGTTTATGCTCAGAGTAAGAGCTTTTTATTTTCTTTGCTCAGAATCTGAGTTTTTTTTTTGTGTGACTTACACAGAAGTATGTGCCGTCCTCCTATAAGGGCATGCCATGTCAGCCAATGGCATGAACCCTTTTTTTTTTTAGTTACTGCACACGGTGAGGAGTGAAGGCTACAGTGTGACTGGTGTGTGAATGTGGGGGTGACATTCCTGCCAGCAAAGGGGTGTCACCCATGATCGTCGGGGAGAGGTTATCCCCAAGACCGTGTGAATGTGGTATGAATGGACAGCGACACCATTGGGGCCTTGGCATGGCGTTGCTGCTCCCAAGTCCCGTGCGGTGGACTTGGGCTAATCCAATGTGAGGTGGATGTGGTGTGTGAGCTAGGGACCACAGTGGTGTGCATGCGTGCATTCTCCTTGTGCCATGCTGAATGTGTGTGTTTAACGTGCAAAGATGCGTTCCACGAGGCAACTCCTGACTGCTGTTCCCTCAGCAGATGGGGTAGCCTCGTTCAGGGGGGGACTGTGTGGCTGGGGGTCAGGTCATCACATATGTCAATCTCCAGGCCCTTTCTCATGGCGTAGTTGTGCAGCACGCAACATGCTTCGATGATCTGGCACACGAAGTTTGGGGAATAAAACAGGGCCCCCCCGGACGTATCCAGGCATCAGAAGCGGGACTTCAGGATGGCAAATGTGCGCTCCACCACTGCACGGGTGCGTATGTGTGCAGCATTGTATTTTCTCTCTCCTCTGGTTTGGGAAATCCGGTATGGAGTCATGAGATGGGGCCCAAGTGCATATGCTGAGTCACCTGGAAGGGAAAAGACAGGAGGATGTTAGTCGTGCATGTGCCCCTCGTGATGTCTGCATCATGGGGTCAGACAGTCATGCCTGACTCCCATGTCACTCACCAACCAGCAAGCTGTCCCCGTACACGTTCTGTTCGAATTCTGTGGAGATGTTGCTTTGACGGTATATGTTGCTGTCGTGGCTGGCCCCTGGGTGTTTGACACGGACGTGCCATATGAGGCATCGGGCATCGGCTATCACCTGTACGTTGATGGAATGCCACTGCTTACGATTGCGGTATATGTGCTCTGTGGCACAGGGGGGCCGTAGTGCCACATGTGTGCAATCAATGGCCCCCACGGTGCGTGGGAAGCCCGCAATTCTGTAGAAATCCTGCATTGCCTTCTGGCGCAGGTGCTCATGGGTGGGTTTGATGATGTGGTGGGACATGCGTGCGAGGATTGCGGGGACAACCTGGTGCACACATCTGCTCATGCTGGATTGTGACATCCCAGACACGACTCCACTTGTACGTTAAAAAGATCCACTTGCAAGGAAATGGAGTGTTGCCAGTACCTTGACCAGTGGCTGCACTGCATGTGCGTTGGGTCTTGCTGGTAATGTCATCATGCAGGGCTGTGGCTAATTCCAGGATGGCAGCAGGGCTGAATCTAAAGATGCGATACACCTCCGAATCCCCCATGCCAAAGATGTTCATGCGCGTTCGGTATATCCTCTCCCGTCCCCTCCTACGTGCCTGTGGACACAGTAGTAGTGCTATGACCATGGCTGCCCTTGGCATGTTGGCATACAGATGTGTTGTCCAGCAAGTGTGGTTGCTCAGCTCGTCCGTAGCGGTGCTGCTGCAGCTGCTCTCCAGCTGACCTGTGCACGTCTGTTGCTGAGTTACACCTGCTTTATGAGGGATAGCTTTAGGCCGGACGTACAACTTACGCGCACCACGCGTAGCCTGCGCCGGGCGCACGTACGGTCGGGAATTGCCGTATCTCCCTCATTTGCATATTTAAATAGGAAATCAAATAGGAGCGCCAGATGCGTCCAGCGGAAATATGCGCCCACGATACACCGGCGTGGAAAAGTTACGTCGGTCCGAAGAAGCCTATTTGCAGGCGTATCTAGTTCTGTGGGTACGGCGCACAGATCCGACGGCGCACATTTTGACTTACGCGGCGTATCTCGAGATACGTTGGCGTAAGTCCTACGTGAATCTGGCTCTAAATATGTATATCAGACGGACCCTGCAAATACAGGTGAACTTCCTGCAGTATTTAATATGCATGTAAATATACAAGGACCAGCATGAAGTAAGTGCTGGTATTAGCTGGTTGACTGGAAGGACAATAAAAATTGATTCATTACAGAGTGTAAAATATTCCCCCCCGCCCCCCAAAAAAAAAAAAATAATTTTATACAATCATAATATGTTTTTTGGCTAAACATATTTACCTCACTCAAAGTCTCAGGGCGAATCATATGTATATAAAGGCTCGTACACACGGTCGGACATCCAACAAAATTTCCCTTGGATTTTTGACTTAATTGATTTGTCCGATCACACCCATAGCATACACACACTCGGACTTTTTCCTCAACCAACACGAACGTAGTGACGTTTTAACGTACGGCCACGCGATTCAAAGAGGAAGTTCAAGTTTCGTACGTCCCGCGTTGCGTTCCATCAGCTACTATATAGTTAGTTTACGTTTCGTGTGAGTGCTTTCCCGATTTCCATTTTCGTGCCTTTTTGCTCGTTACTTTGCGTGCGTTCGCTCGATAACGAGATGTTGCGGAATCCAGCGAGAGAACGGGCTATTTATGGTCTTGGAGTTCTGGCTATTGCTCAAGCCCGGACCAGGACCAGGAAGAGGAGGACTGTTTGGACCAAAAATTGGTTGCTTCATCGGGACCAATTTTCACATATGGCATTGCTGAGGGAGCTGCAGGAAAATAATCCGAATGATTTTCGGAACTATCTTCGGATGTCCGATGCCTGCTTCCAGCGTCTTCTAAACTTGCTGTCCCCATATATTAGCAAGAAGGACACCTGTATGAGGCCTGCTATTCCTGCAGAGCAACGGCTCATAGCCACTTTGCGATATTTGGCGACAGGGAGAAATCTACAGGACATAAAGTTTACTACTGGGATCTCTCCCCAGGCTCTGGGACACATAATTCCGGACACTTGCTGTGCCATTATTCAAGTCCTGCAGAAGGACTATATTCGGGTAAGTTTTTTTCTTTGTTTTCACATTTGATACACTTCATGATTTCTCCAAAATATTTTATTAGTACTTTGTCTTATTTGTATATATTATGTTATTGTCTACCCTCTGGTGTGACAGTCACAAAACCCCAAGTCGGTTGCAACCTGATCCTTCCTTGGTTCACCATATTGGTCCCATGGCAAAGGAGAGAGTTCTTACCACTTGCCAAGCTTTAAGCATTTAACATTATCTACACAAAATGTATTTAATCTGCCACCAGAGGGAGTCATGAAGCATATTATTTGCTCTGCTTCTTAATTGTTATTCCACAAATGTTTTGATATATTTTAGTGTTCTCTTGCCCCTATAATGTATGTTTTCAAAATGCTGATAATATTTTCTGCTCAAGTCTTAACTAATTTTTCTTTGCTTCACTCCACAGTTTCCTTCAAACCGTGAGGAATGGCAGGATGTTGCAGCCCAGTTTGCCAATCAGTGGAATTTTCCCAACTGTGGGGGTGCCATTGATGGCAAACATGTCCGAATTGTTCCTCCACCGGCCTCAGGCTCTTTTTTTTATAATTATAAGGGCTTTAACAGCATAGTTCTGCTTGCTATTGTTTCAGCAAATTATGAGTTTTTATATGTTGATGTCGGTATGAATGGTCGTCATTCTGATGGAGGTGTCATGGCTCATACCGAATTTTATCAGCGTCTTACGTCTGGCACCTTACATTTGCCACCTGCGCAGGACAACGTGGAGGGCCTCAACTTTGTATTTGTGGCAGATGAGGCGTTTGCTCTTGGGGAACATCTTTTGAAGCCCTTTCCAATGAGGAACCTCACTCGTGAGCAACG
Organism: Rana temporaria; assembly: GCF_905171775.1. Classification (NCBI taxonomy): domain Eukaryota; kingdom Metazoa; phylum Chordata; class Amphibia; order Anura; family Ranidae; genus Rana; species Rana temporaria. Next base: position 296,428,544 of record NC_053491.1, on the reverse strand, counting down.
GATATATAACTACAGACTATCTCGTGCCAGAAGGGTGGTTGAAAACGCCTTTGGCATTTTGTCATGTCGTTTTAGGCTTTTTCTGACTGCCATTCACTTGGCGGAATACAAACTAAATCATGTTGTTTTGTGCTGCTGCATCCTCCATAATTTTCTACGGAGGAATGCTGCTAACTACATAGGTTCCGGGCATACTGATGACCCCTCAGGTGGACGTCCAGCTGAAGATGCAGTGATGCCAGCCCTGCAACAAACTCGACCTGCTGTCTCCTCCCAGAATGCCCGTCTGGTGCGGGAGCAATATATGGAGTATTTTGTGGGTAGAGGGGCAGTGCCTTGGCAGCAAGATGTCCTTTAGTTTTTTGTGAACCTTTAGGATGTTCCTTTTGAAAACATTAAATTTGTTTACAAGATGCTGTTATGTTTGTTTATTACTATTATTTTACTGATTAATGAAATGTTGCTGTGATTACCATTAAATATTTTAGAACAACCAAATGTTTAATTAGCCTTTCTAAAGTTACAAACAGCTATGTGTATTATTATTATGCCTTTTTGTTTCTGATACACACCTTTTCCATATGCAAATATACTGGTAGTAGTGATCAGATAAATAATAATCCACAAAATGTTTCAAAAAATATATTTGTTCAATCCTGCACAATCCAATGTCACTTTTTGGCAGTTTACAAAATCAAAAAACATTGTTAGTTCAGGAATAACACAATTGTGTATTATTTGGGTAAAATGCTAAACATGCATCTTTTCAAACTCAGCCCTAGACATAGCAAACTTTTTTACATCAAAATTTTTCCTTTTTCAGCTTTCTTCACGCAACAAATAAAAAATTAGCAATGTAAATGTCTGTCCAGATGCACTTTTGTTCATTCTGTGTTCCATTTTTGGGTGTGGCAAAAATGCATGCACAGTGGTCTCCATGCGCCCCGTGGGTTGTGGTTGGCTGTAGCTCACAACATGTAGTTAGCCTTATCACCGGAAACGGACTACCATGTTGTGAGCTAGAGCCAACCGGAACCATAATGGAGTGCATGTCAAACCCTGTGCCTGCATCTTTGTCGCATACAAAAATGCACACCAAAATGAATGGAACTGCGTCTGATGTGAACTGACCCTTAGCACAGTCTTTACCAACTCTCATTCTCCTGGTGCAATCCCAGGGTCAGAATGACAAGTTTTTCCACTTTTGGCCTCGATACATTGGGCATTTCTATATGTGCATTTTTGTATGATTTTAAGGTCAAGCCCTTAAAATATAACAAAATGACATTTGTAGGCACCAGGAGAAGAAGAGTGGATAAACACTCAGCTGAGACCCTGAAATCACACATAAAGATAGTCATTTTGTGGTAATGACCTACCATTAACACTTTTTTTTGGAGAAAAAACTCAGATTTTACAAAATGTGCGTAGTGCAAATAGAATTAGTGCAAATTCTTTCATTTATCACAAACTGAGCATGTGCAAACAAGGCTAATTACAAATATTTCCATGATAAAACCTTGAACACGAGGGAACATTTGTAATTATAAAACAACGATAGAAAAAAACTAAAATTTTGCTAACAGGTCGTAATAATCCCGGATTCGTCTCTGAACACCAGTGGCAGCCTCCTTGAGATTTTCCAGCTCTGTCATTGCCTGCAGCATATCAGCACTGATCCGACCAATAGTGCATCCTGGTAGTTGGTGGCCTTGGAAAAAGACAAAAATTTAGTATGTGTTTGATGGTGAAGTGACTGAGGCAATCCCAAAATAAACCAAAATGTTACAATGGGGTCTATTTTCTTGAAATACTTACCTAAACCTAGACACTCAATTAGTCCTAACAACCTTTTTCATCTTCATAATACACCTACACTACTAGTGAATGTACACACTACAGATAATACTCTGTAAATCTTGGGCCAGGTGCATATCCATGTGTCTTCAAATGCATCTACCTAAACACCACTGCCACCTCTCCCTTCTACATGCTCAAATTTTGAATACACTCAATAATTTGCTATTGTGGTGTAGGCGTGTGTGGTGTGGACCTAGAAAAAAAAAAACAGGTGTTGATTTTGCAAGGCACATGTTCCAAAAACTTACTGGGGCAAACAACAACCTCCGAAGGCTCATCTTGCATTTCTTGCACTCCTTCACCCTCAGCATATCTGGTGTCTGGGGATGTGCTGTCGACTGGTGGCTCTTTGCTGGGTCCGGCACTATCCTCCAAATCCTGCAAAGGTTGGTGTTGAGCACACTCACAATCCTCTAAAATGAAAGAATAAATCATCTATGAATCGTTGCCAAAATTACATTATATTAACATAATCACATGTGCTGCTTTTAAAGTCCACCAACCTTGCCCTGGTGAACCAGTTTGCGCCACACTAGTGTACTACACTATGCATTATTACAATAAACGCTATGCTAGGGAACAGGAGTATGATGTCATATAAAATCTATGAAGACATGTCTATATCTAGGCCACATTAAACAACTCAGGCAGATGGCACCCATCACTCTTGTTTGTTATGGCAATATGGTTTATATGATGTGAAATCTAGCAGGCGTGACTCTGTGTGACTCTGATCCCCAGGGACTCTCCTCTACCCATCTCTACCCTGTAAATGCGTCATTAATGGTCAGTGATGAGCCACGCATCTAACATAAAGTGTAATGTACCCCTTAAGTTCAGTCCTGACACCATGGCGTTTGTCCTATCTCTAAACACCCCTGTCACTGGCAAAAGCACATAAGCATTTTTATTAACTTACGTTTTGGGGCAGATTTGGGGCCTGTTGTCTCCCCTGTTCTCTCCCCTGTTGGAGCCCGGCCAAGGGAAGCCTCCCTTTGTCCCCTGTGGTGTCTTTCTCTGTGCCTTTGTCCTGTTGAAAAAATTAGAATACAGTATATTAAGGATTTGCCAAAAGTAGCCAAGACATAATAAAAACTTTACAATTTTAATGAACTGCTTTTAAACTTCCATTAACTTCTTCTGTAGGCCCCACCAGAAAACTAAATCATTAAATTTCATCCATCTATAATGTACAGACAAATAATTCTCAAATTACATTTACTTACTTCTTTTGATAATGGTGCGGTGAATGGCTTCTAAATTTTCTTGCTCTCTGTGCTTCAAATCTGACCATCGTTTGCGGATTTGGTCTTTCGTTCGTTGGATACCATAATCTCCTTCCAATACCGCGAGGACCTTCTCCAGAACCCAGTCTTTATGGCTGTTGGGCCTATCATAATTTTCAAGTTTACAATCGTAATCGTACTTCTCAAAGATGCGAACCATCTCCACCATCTCCCCCTTGCTCATGGGGTGGCCTTGTGTTTTCTATAAACGCCTCCACTGCGGGGCCTATTCGTTTTCGTGGGTTCCGCCATCACATTCTCCCTCACACATCCCAGAATGTCGCATGAAGAAAAAGGATTGTGGTCCCGCCCCAGCGTCATGACGCACGTAGAGCGAAGCTTCACGCATGCGTAGGCTATATAAATCAAGAACGAGCGCTCGATGTCACGGACGCATGCACGAACCTAACGGAACGACTCTACGTGCAGCCGAAGGTCTACGCGGAACGAAGGTAGGTGAATACATTGGGACACTAGTGGTTACTGCATGATTTAGCTTAGAGCAAACAGAGATTGTATAAGCAGGTTAGGAAGTTACAGCAAGCACTTATTGGTCGTATTGTATCCTTTATTGCAGATATCTCATCCAAATAATGCCGAAAGCAAAGGGTGGAAAGCTTAATTCCAAAGCATTCATCACTGCTTTTATTGATCTCTATAGATCACACACATGTCTGTGGCAGGTCACCAATAAAGACTACTCCAATAAAAATAAAAGGCAGGCAGCAATTGATGAACTGGTGGCAGAAGCAAAGACTGTGTACCCCAGGGCCAACGAGACCCAAATAAAAGCAAAAATTGGGGGCCTGAGGAGCACTTTTAAGAGGGAGCTCAAGAAGATTGAGTGTTCAAAAAGATCGGGAGCGGCAGCAGATGATGTTTATGTGCCCAAGCTATGGTACTTCAGCAGCCTGATGTTTTTAAAGGACCAAACAGAGCCAAGAAAACATCTGTCCACACTTGCATCCGCATCAGCAGAGGCCACAGATACTGAGGCTGAACCAACTCAGGATGAGGAGGAGGAGGAGGAGGAGGAGGAGGAGGAGGAGGAGCTCAGCTTGACACAGGTATAGTATTCCTGAAAATATGTGCATTCAGATATACTATGATCAGTGGCGTTGCTAGGGGGGTGACATGACCAGAGGTGTAGGGTGCTGGGTAATGTAAAGGGGTCCAGACGTGCAGTTGTGGAGAGGGGTACACAGTAGTAACAAAATGATATTGAAGGATGCAGAGGTATGCAGGGGGCACAGTGGGGTGTTTGTACATTTTAACGTGTGGGGGGGGGGGGGGCCAGATATTGGATCTGCCCCGGGTGCAAAATGCTCTAGGTACGCCCCTGACTATGATGTTAATGTGTTGTTATGATGGCAAGAAAATAAAATGATGCTCCTTTTTCAGACACAGGACGTTGCCAGCCAAGAAGAGGCTGGGCCCAGCAGACAGTCCACACAATGTAGAATCCCTACACTGAACCCTCCTAGGAAAAGGGCCAAGAAGAGGCAACATCTGGATGATGCCACGGCTGATTTTCTAAGTAGGGCCACATCGGTCATCACCACAGCACCCGATAGTGCAGAAGGGTTTGGCTGTTTTATAGCAAACAAACTACGGGAGATTGATGCCGATCAAAGGGAGCTATGTGAGGGGATCATGGTCCAGCTCCTTAGCAAGGCCAGGAAACGGGAGCTAACCCCTATTTCACATGTCTGTGATATAGATCACACACCTCCAGCCAATGTACAACAGGCCTACCAACAACAGACAAGCTTCCAAGCACCCCCAGCCTACCCACACCAGCCAACCTACCCACACCAGCCTGCCTACCCACACCAGCCAACCTACCCACCCCAGCCAACCTACCCACACCAGCCAACCTACCCACCCCAGCAAGCCGAGCCACACCAGCCAACCTACCCACCCCAGCAATCCCACCCACCCCAGCAAGCCGAGCCACACCAGCCAACCTACCCACCCCAGCCAACCTACCCACCCCAGCCAACCTACCCACCCCAGCAATCCCACCCACCCCAGCAAGCCGAGCCACACCAGCCAAACTACCCACCCCAGCCAACCTACCCACCCCAGCAAGCCCACCCACCCCAGCAAGCCGAGCCACACCAGCCAAACTACCCACCCCAGCCAACCTACCCACCCCAGCAAGCCCACCCACCCCAGCAAGCCAACCCACCCCAGCAAGCCAACCCACCACAGCAGCATGGGGGTCAGTGGCCAACTCAGAGCCCCGATTTTAGGGGATACTAATTTATCTTTAAATATCTATGATTTTGAACATATTTTTGCTATTATTTGTAGTTGAGTATGTTTTGTTTGGTTTGGCTTAAGAAAAAATGCTCGAATTATGGCATAAAATCTTTATTTTTTAGATATTATTGTTTTTGGTATTGTGGTGTGAGTGTTAAAAATTATAACGCTTCAGCTGATGAGGTGTGAAGTGTGGAGAGTGTTGGCCAGTTTGGTATGCTGAAATATCAGCCTGTTGAAGTACCACAGCCTGGGCACAAATATGTCTGCTGCTGCTGCTCCCCATCTTTTGGAGACCACAATCTTCTTGGGCTCCTTATATTTTAGTTAATGCTTAGGTCCCCAAGTTTGGAGATTATAACCTAATTTATGTATGCCCTGGGGTACAGAGGCTTTGCCAACTCAACCAGTTCTTCAATTGCTGCCTTCCTGTTGTTTTGTATTTGGATCTGTTATTATTTTTCCCATTTTTTGCTAAATAAAATGATGATGCTAAAAACTTGTGGATTATGTGTGGAAAGTCAAATGTAAGTTTGTGAGTAGGCAGGCCCTTTGCTAAAATTGAAGGGACATAAAATAGGGTAGTTATTACTTTGCCCAGCATAAAGAATTGGGGATATTTATTGGTTTTGCATTTCAAATAAATAAAAAAAAAAAGGCTGGATTCATATCCAGAAAATACACTAATCCAAAGTAAATACATTTGTTTTTAATCCGTCCGTATCACCAGTTGAGCAGATGTACATATTAGGACATTCTAAAGAAAAATAGAATATGCGCTGCTATTTGAGATTTCGAAACTTGCCGCGTGACGAATGAGCATTTTCAAATACGAACGCTAGTTTTACTAGACAGCTGGCTTCCGGGTGCTCTTTATTTCGGGGCATGCGCATTTAGCTTTTTTTGAAAAATCCGATGGTTTTCTGTACACACGGTCGCACTTTGCACAATCGGACTTTTCAGAACAGAAAGTTGGTCCGTTCACAGACCCAACTTTTTGTCCGATTGAAGCCTAAAAAGTTGGTCCGATGGAACGTACACACGGTCGGAGAAATTAGAAAAGTGCCGGATTTTGAAGTTGGTTGGCCGAAAATCCGACCGTGTGTACGGGGCTTAAGACTCTTGACTTGGACACATTTTAATTGACAAAACTAGAAATGTTTAGCCTATCCACCACTATTATTTTGCGTAGAAAAAAAGGGTGGTGCTGCAGTTCAGAAAACAATCATGGTGCATTTTAAATGTCCGAGGGACATTTTTGTTACAGGTACATTTCATACAGCTTATCCCCAATTTTCCAAAGAGGTGGGCATCTCCACTTTATTTTAAGATACTGAGCCACATTCTACTTCATAAAACCAACACGTAACAGTTATTGTGGCATAAATATGGATAGTACCATGATGTTTTCATACTGCCTTCTCTACTGCCTAACATTTTTTTATTTTATTCTTTGTGCTTTGTTATGTAAAATATGGATAATTGGGAGTAGTAATTAAATCCTGATTTGTGGCCAATTCACAAATTGTCATCAGTTTTGCCATTGCCAATATACACAAAAACTATTTCTTCCATTCTCCTTCCACCAGTGCATACATTCAAGGGTTAAAAAGGGATCCCATCATGTCTTAGGACATTACAAGCAGTTCTTAGGCAAAGCCTTCTGCACCCAAGGCAAAAATGCCAAAGTGCCGCAAATCTTTGCTCACTAATATACCTTCATGTTATGCTTTAGACAGCTTTGGACAGCTCATCAGAGCCAATGGGATGAATCATCCACATTCACCTCAAAATGTCAATTGCACCTACAGCTCCTGCAAACATTTTTTTAAAGGCTGTAAATATATATTCTATATTTACCTGGCTAAACAAATAATGTTTGTATTTTTTATTGACTTGAATAAATAAATAAGGACAATATGTACAGGATCACTATATACTGTATTCATTTTAACCATCTGCACACTGCTACATTCCTATGTTATCATATGCACTCCTGGGAGCCAAATCTGAGCAATGTGCATGAAAACAGTAAGTAACTAAAGCCGACCATAGACTGTTCCAAATGAACAGGCTGAATATACCAAGTTGATTGATCAACTTGGGTACAACCAGCCTGCCAGATTCACTTAAAAATTATCACTAGTGGCTACTACAGCTACTAGCAGAAATCACTCATTTCTCCCAGTGGGACAGCTTCCCTCACCAGGAGCAGATAATGTCGCAACCCGTGGCTGCAGTAAAGAAATTTGCACCGTCTATGGCTTGCCTGTCAGGATCACTTAAGTGCTCCTGTTTCCCATTCCAGTATCCGGTAGACAAAAAATCTTTTTTTTCGTTTGTCATTTTCGTTTATTTTTTTTCGTAAATTCTGGAAATTCGAAAAAATTATTTTTTCCGTTTTTGTTTCATTCGTTTTTTTTATTTTTTCGTAAATTCGTAAATTTCGAAAAAAAATGTATTTGTTTTTTTGCTTTTTTCGTAAATTCGGGAAATTTTCGGATTTCCGAAAAAGCAAAAAAACAGAAAAAACGAATGGAACGAAAAAACGAATGAAAGAGAAAAAAACATAAAAATCGAAAATTTACGAATTTTCGAATTTCGAATTTTTCAATTTTCGAAATTTCGAATTTTTGTCATTTCGAATTTTTCAATTTTCGAATTTTCATATTTTCGAATTTTTCAGTTTTCGAATTTTTCAGTTTTCAAATTTTTCAATTTTCGAATTTTTCAGTTTTCGAATTTTTCAATTTTCGAATTTTCGAATTTCGAATTTTTCGACATTTCGAATTTCGAATTTTTCAATTTTCGAATTTTTCAATTATCAAATTTTTTAATTTTCGAATTTTCGAAATTTCATATTTTCGAAGTTTCGTATTTCAGTTTTCGAATTTTCGAATTTTTTAATTTTCGAAATTGCGAAATTTCGATTTTCAAATTATTAAATTTTCGAAATTCGGAAATACGAAAATATTTGGAAATACAAAAATTCGGAAATACGAAATTTTTCAATTTTCGAATTTTTCTATTTTTCAATTTCGAATTTTCGAAATACGAAAATTTAGAAATACGAAAATTTGAAAATTCGGAAATTGAAAAATTCGAAATTTGAAACATTTTTTTCAATTTTCGATTTTTTTAATTTTCGAATTTCGAATTTTTCAATTAGAAAAAAATTTGAAAATGTAAAAATTCCAAATTTCCAAATTTCGGAAAAATTCGAAATTGGAAGTGAAAAATTCGAAAATTCGAAAATTGAAAAATTCGAAAATTCGAAAATTGAAAAATTCGAAAATTCGAAAATTGAAAAATTCGAAAATTCGAAATTTGAAAAATTCTAAAATTCGAATTTTTCGATTTTCGAATTTTTCAATTTTCGAAATTTCGATTTTCGAATTTTTCAATTTTCGAAATTTCGATTTTCAAATTTTTCAATTTTCGAAATTCGGAAATACGAAAATATTCGGAAATATGAAAATTCGGAAATACGAAATTTCAAAATTTCGAAAATGGAAAAATTCGAAATTTCGAAAATGGAAAAATTCGAAATTTCGAAAATTCGTAAATTCGTATTTTCGGAAATACGAAAATTCCTAAATTCAAAATTTTCGGAAATCCGAAAATTCGTAAATAAAAAAATTTGTAAATACGAAAATTCGTAATTAACGAATTTCCGAATTTTCGTAAAAAAAACGAATTAGAAACAAAACAAATTGCACATGTCTAGTTTCCAGGTGTTGGCGGTTGCATTTTACTTCTCTGTGTTCACCTATTAGGTGATTGATCTGCTCAGTCACCTGATATACGCAAAAAGAAAAATCTATCCTTTGCTTGTGATAGAGACACAGTTACCTGCATTGTTCTTGATCAAACCTCCGGTTTGTCTGCCTTGCTTAGCTGTTGGATCTCCCTGTGTATGACCCAGATCGGATATCGGACTAATCCCCGAACTTAGCCTGCCGTATTACCTAAACTATCATTGGATCGGATATTGGACTATTCCCTGAAAACAGCCTGCCTTATTACCTGGACCATCTTAGAACCACACTGTCTGCTAAACCACAAGTAGTCTGTTGTCTGCTCTGTTTGCGTCTACCCTTGTGTGGTGGTCAGGCACTATAGCATTGTGTATAAGTCCTGGGGGCCACCAAGTACCAATAGTACCAGGTAGAAGTGACATTTGTGAAACTGCCTAAGGAAAGAAAGACTGAAAGAGATAAGCAGTGAATACAACATTTTTGGGATAAAAAAAAACATGACATTTGTGTATGATATGCAGTTCTTTAGCAAATACAATGTTGTTCAATTAGGGTTTAAATTTACTTTATCCTGTCAATGTTTTGTTAATTCAAACAATTGCAAAATTACACTGTCTACCAACTAAATCTGAATGTGTCACCAAGAAATAAGCTTTTGAGCATACAACAATTAATTAAAAAATAAATAAACATGTTTCCTTTGAGTCTGTCAGTGTCTGGGTATAAGTTGAAACAATATACCAAATTCTCTCTGAATGGCATTTTTTAATGTCCAGGCAAAAAGAACCATCAGCCTAGGTTCACACTGCTGCGAATTCAAAATCGCGGTAAAATGCGTGATTTTACCGCGATTTTGCCGCGATTTTGCCGCGATTTGCCGTGATTTTGGCCGCAATTTAATGTAAATCGCGGCCCGAAATCGCAAAAAGTAGTACAGGAACTACTTTTTGAAATCGCAGATGCGACGTCGCACTGATTAGGACAGTGCCATTGCCGACAATTGCCGCCGGTTTGAGATGCGATTTGACATGTCAAATCGCATCTCAAATCGTTCCAAATCGTACCCAGTGTGAACCAGGGCTTAAGAAACCCCTCACTCTTGGCCATATTTGGCTATTTGCAGTAAAACTTAAGAAGTTAAAACCTTTGGGCCAGATTCACAAAAGAGATACGACGGCGTATCTCCTGATACGCCGTCGTATCTCTGTGATCCGCCCGTCCAAACTATGTGGCTGATTCATAGAATCAGTTCCGCATAGATAGCCCTTACATCCGACAGGTGTAATTGGCTTACACTGTCGGATTTTAGGATGCAATTCTATGCCGGCCGCTAGGTGGCGAGGCCATTGCGGTCGGCGTAGAATATGCAAATGACTAGTTGAGGCGATCCACGAACGTCCGCGTTACCCGTCGCTCTAACTTTACGTAATTTCCGTCGAAATACGTGTCGTAAAATTAGGGCTGAGGCCTAGGTGTTCTAAGCAATGTTAAGTATGGCCGTCGTTCCCGCATCGAAATTTAAAAAATCACGTCGTTTGCGTAAGTCATCCGTGAATGGCGCTGGACGCCATTTACGTTAACGTCTAAACAAATGACGTCTGTGTGACGTCATTTAGCGCAATGCACGTCGGGTAATTTTCCCCGACGGAGCATGCGCCGTACGTTCGGCGCGGGAGCGCGCCTAATTTAAATGGTGCCCGCCCCATTTGAATTAGGCGGGCTTGCGCCGAGCAAATTTACGTTACACCTCCGCAAGTTTACAGGTAAGAGCTTTGTGAATCAGGCACTTACGCTGTAAACCTGCGGCGGTGTAACGTAAATGGGATACGTTACGCTGCCATGGAGCAACGTAAATGTATCTGAATCTGGCCCTTTGATTTTACTGTTTTGTTCATTTGACAATGGCAGCATGGATTTAACGATCACTAAGATCACAACTGAATTACAGGTGATCTTTCCATTTTTTCATCCTTCTCAACAGTGCCATCATTTTGGGTAATATTACCTCCCAGGAGAATTTTTTATATTGCACATTAAGGGCAAGGTGCAAATCTTTTGCTATCCCATCCCCAACCAACCTATACTCACCTTTCCCAACCTCCTCCACGACAGTTGCCTTGGGATTTAACAACTATGTAAGGGTTAATTATGTCATCCTCCTGGTTTGGTGATAGTGTTCAGGTCTGGTGATTGACTATTCAGCCTCAAATCCACTAAATGTAAGTTAATGAGTTTTTTTTTTTTATATAAAATTCATACAGGGATTCTGGGAAGAATGCAGCCTAAATATGTAAAACAATTGTGAGTGGCTATAGTGATTAATAGTATTCATGTAAACATTCAGATTTGGTATTCTTGCTTTCATCAATACAAAATTAACTAAATAACTTTTCTAAATCTAGCCATAACTTTACTGTGGAATCCCCAGAAGTATAACACATAAAACATAATGGAGCTGTGTTATTCATGAATGTATTTTTGTCTTTCCGTGATGCATGTGGGTTCAATTACAATTCATGTTTGCTTACTCAAACATTTTCCCCTTTAATTGCATGCCTATTTTCTTGCAATTTATACTGAGCACGAACACAACTTTGCCATCTGCCATACCTATAATGCAGTTCCCTTATATATACAGAAGGCCACATGAACCTGTAATGGAGAGTTGAGCGAAATTTTTTTTTTTTATTTAGAATCACATAAAACTCAAAGTTGTACAACATGTGACTTTCCAGTTATTGTTGATCTTGTATAGTTTGTTCTATCATCCAATATTTTCTACACGCATTATGTCTTTCCATTATCTTTTTCAAGGCTTTCATAAAATAAAGTTTCCATAGGCAATAAAATTAGATTTTTGCACTTACTGTAGAATATTTTTCTTGACATCCACTAAGGGATACAGGAATTCAGAAATTCTGAAACAGTTTGGTTTTAAGCTGGTGCCTATAGGAGTTTTGGATGCTGTTAACAGAAAAAATATTGAAGGCCAGATCTTGTAAAACCCTACCTCTACCAATCATGCATCAGTTTTATGCAAGCAGTACTTAAGGCTAGGGATGAGCCGAACACCCCCCCCCCCGTTCGGTTCGCACCAGAACCTTCGAACGGACCGACCGTTCTCGCAAACATTTAGAACCCCATTGAAGTCTATGGGACTCGAACGTTCGAATTCAAAAGTGATCATGTTAAAGCCCAATATGCAAGTTATTGTCGTAAAACGTCTTTGAGAACCCGGGTTTTAAAAACGGCCGTTTTTTCAGGACTCCTGAAAAAACGACTGTTTTTAAAACTTTTTTCCATTGATACATGTTCCCTCGGGCAAGACCCGGGTTCTCAAAGACGTTTTCACAGGCATAATATAGACACCCAGCAGGTACAATATTTAAAGGAATTTTTCATTTTTTTTTTTTTTTTTTTTTTTAAGCATCATTAAAATCACTGCTCCAGTGATTTTAATGATGCTTAAAAAAAAAATTTCCTTTAACCACTTCATTACTGGGCACTTAAACCCCCTTCGTGCCCAGACCAATTTACAGCTTTCAGCACTGACGCATTTTGAATGACAATTGCGCGGTCATACAACACTGTACCCAAATTATATTTTTATCGTTTTTTTCCCACAAATAGAGCTTTCTTTTGGTGGTATTTGATCACCTCTGCGTTTTTTTTTGTGCGGTATATACGAAAAAAGACAGAAAATTTTGAAAAAACCCCCACAATTTTTTACTTTTTGTTATAATAATATCACAACTTTTTTTTTATATATTTTTTTCCTCGGTTTAGGCCAAAACGTATTCTTCTACATATTTTTGTTAAAAAAATCGCAATAAGCGCTTTGTGAATTTGGTTTTTGCCTCTCTGCGCTACAACGGCGTAGCGTAAATTAGATACGCTATGCCGGCATAAATATGCGCCAATGTATGTGAATCCGGGCCATAGCGCCTACAAAAAAGGGGATAGATTTATGATTTATTTTTTATTTTTTACTAGTAATGGCGGCGATCTGCGTTTTTTTTGTCAGGCCTGCGATATTGCGGCGGACATATTGGACACTTTGACACAATTTTGGGACCATTCACATTTATACAGCGATTAGATCCATGGGGACTGCCTGCATGTGTTATGTTACAGTGCTGTCACTAACTATCACTGCCCTTAAATGGTGGGTCAGAACCGTGCTAGGGAAGGGTGCAATGTAAACTGGTCCTGACTGATACTGTAACTCAGCCTGTGTAAAGACACAGTTACCTGCAGCAGCCCCAGAAACATGCTGGAGGGCAGATGGAAAAGATGATTTTTCCAAGTATTTTGCCTGTGAACTTAATTGGGGAATCATGAGCATTGAAAAAAGATAAAAAAAAGCCTAAAAGATTCCTGCACCCATAACTATACAGTGTGGATGTATGAATTCTTCTTCTGGGATATTGCATTTGACACTTGAACAGTAGCTGCATCTGACTGGAGTAAGCCACTGTTCAGATGACAATTTTCTGCTCAGCCCCTTAGATTTTTCAAGGATTTTTTGAAGGATGTCGGGCCACTTCCTAGATGAATTTCATCCAGTTCATCAGAAACCATCTGAAATTATTAGTGTATGGCCGGCTTCACTGATAATGTAGGACAGAGGTTCATACCAGTTAACGCAAACTGGGATCCAAGGAAGGATTCAACATCCTATAAGTGAATTCCCCAGAAGTATGTATCCCTTTGAATCTTCTAGTTGTATCTCTGTTAATGTGGATCACTAAACATCTACATTGGGCACTGGCCAGATTTTAATGAAATGCTTATCAAAAAAGGAATGCTCTGGTACAGTCTCTCAGGTGGGGCCCAAGACTTTTCAAGGCGATTTTAATCCACATAAAGAAAGTCCTCAAACAGTGGGTATTTGCAGCCACAATTGATTTAAAAGACCCAAGCCCTGCATCAATAAGGCTTAAAACAACCCTCTGTTTATCTGAGTACCCAAAAGGAGACTGCAATGATCCAAAAATAGCCTCTCCTGAATGTTGGGATTCTGAATCCAAAATTAGAAAGAATGTCTGGACAGCCGCACTCTGACAAAACCTTTCGATGCACTAAAAATATATAGTATCAGACAAAAACCATGTGGTCAGCATCGACCAATGGTGAATTGTGCCCAATCAATGAGAATCAATCTCAGATGCTCATTGATTGAATAACACTTAAGGGTGTGAGCATGCTTTAAACCATTAACCCTTCACAGATATGGAAAATTATAAAGAAATGTGAAACTAATGTGAAAACAAAGGATAAATCCTCATGTAATATATATATATATATATATATATATATATATATATATATATATATATATATATATATATAAAACAAATTGTCCATGTAAGTGTTGTATTAACATTATGAATCCAAGTGATAATATGGAATACAATGTATATGTAAAACTGAGAATATAGCCTACTTAAACAGTTAACATATAAATGTCAAAAAGTGATACCTATAAAAAATTATTATCATCAACTATAAAAGCATAAATGTGTATCCATTGTAAAACATGACCGTGAATAAAGATACAATTGTGATCTTTGTATGTGTGGGACATATGAATACATAAAAGTGCAAGTACAGCAAAATGTGCAAATTTGTATGTCTTAAATAAATGTAGATTTAGATGAATTAATTTGTGATGTGTTATGTGAAGGATTGATTAAAGATTGGCTAAATGGCTATAGTCTCACTGTAAAAAATTACTAAATATGATGTATAACATAACTGTAGTGTCCACATGATGTAAATTATGGTGTCTAAAGTATATTCATTATTAAGCCTTGTATTAATACATAGGGCCAGATTCACATACAAATGGACAGGCGCAGCGTATCAGAGATACACGACGCCGCCGTATCTTACCTGACGGCGTAGTGTATTTCTGGCGGCGGAATTTAAATCGGCGGGTAGGGGGCGTGATTCATTTAAATGAAGCGCGTCCCCGCGCCAAATGAACTGCGCATGCTCCATTTTGAAATCTCCTGCCGTGCTTTGCGCGAAACGACGTCGCACTGACGTCATTTTTTGAACTTAGACGTGAGTTACGTCATTTCCTATTCACGGACGACTTACGCAAAAAAAAAAAAAAATTGAAATTTCGACGCGGGAACGGCGGCCATACTTAACATGGCAAGTCTATCTATACGCCGCAAAATAGCAGCTTTAACTATACGCCAGGAAAAGCCGACTAGCGACGACGTAAGAGAATGCGACGTAGGCCGCGCGTACCTTCGTGGATCGACGGAAAAAGCTAATTAGCATACCCGACGCGGAAAACGACGTGAACTCCACCCAGCGGGCGCCGAAGTATTGCACCTACGGTCCGAAGGCGAACGAAGCCGTACGCCTGTCGGATCGCAGCCAGAAGCCGTCGTATCTTGGTTTGAGGATTCAAACTAAAGATACGACGCGGCAAATTTTAAAGTACGCCGGCGTATCAGTAGATACACCGACGTACTTGCTCTGTGAATCTGGCCCATAGTTTGTATATGGTGATTTAAAGGCAATAAGATGTCACTGATAAACCCATCTCTATATAAATAGGCAAATATATAAAAAGAAATGAGACATACATATGTATATCTCTATGCTTGTATATGAGAAACATCGAGATAGGTGTCAGTGCACATAGTATAACATCATTAAAATCGAAAGAAGCCTCCACCAGCGCCCAAGATCAGGATCGCATGTGGAAGTTTTGCCAAATAACTAAAACAGATCTAGACCTATCTCGTCATGTACAATAACTGACAAAATGAAATAAAATAAATAGGATATAGATACTTATTTCTCCTATACATATAACATAACACATAATTCTGCACAAATAGATGAAAGTGCAAAGAGAGACAACATCTTGTGTTTCATATTACAGCCTCGTGATCGTGTAGTCGGGGATCAAAATAATGCATGACCTATCTATGCGATTTAAATATCCCAACATGTGCATACACTGTCCAATGTGGCTAGTCCTTTTATATTCCACTGCAAAGAGTGTTAAAGCTATAGTAAAAAAGAAAGAAAAAGGACATGATTACACGATTAAATGTGTTTCTATTCTAAAAACAGGACCCTCAGCATTTGTAAATTCTTATTGACTTGATTATTGAATCAGGTATTAAGATCAGATGTGCATAATTAATTACCCCAAGTTCATATGAACTTCATATCCTCCATAGAAAAAAAAAGAGGGAGGCAAGAAAAAGTTAAAGCCACTCCTCATTCAACACTCGTGAATGGACTATCTATAGGGTAATATATCTATGCATAATCCGATTCATTGATCTCGATTCAATAAACTTGGATGGAAAAACTCCAAGAGTATTTAAAAATATTTTCAAAATGCTGGTTGGTATGTATTTGTAAATAAATAACACGTGTATCTATGTTAGGAGAAGATGTAAAAAAAAACGTAAAAAAATTCAAAAACGTAAAAAGAAACAAAGGAGAGAAAGAGGAGAGAATTCGAAGGCATCACAAGCATCTACTGAACTGTTAGTCATAATAATGGAAAACATCCCAATCAAAATTTAACCCATTCGGTATACAGGTATCTAAAAAAAATATCCAATAGACCTCACGCTTACATAACCTTCTGAACTTGTCTCCCCCTCTAATTGGAATAGTCATTTTTTCCACACCCTGGATGGACAAACTAGACGTATCCTTTGAGTGTACAGTGTTCCAGTGGTTTGCCACATTGGTATTGTGGTTCTTTTCTACAGTTGTGTTCAAAATTATTAAACCCCCCAATGCTGTAAAGGGTTTTAGGGAATTTAGTGTACATTTGTAATTGTATTCAGAATGAAATCCTACAAGGACTTCTTAAAGAACCATATGCAACTAAAATGACATCAATTGGTTTTGTAATACAGTAGTAAATGTTTATTTTGTGAATTCCTCATTTACACAATTATTCAACCCCTTAAAGACTACAACTCTGAAGAACAGAGGTTCATTGAAGTGTTTTCAATCAGGTATTGAAAACACCTGTGGATGTCAGGGAGCAGCAATAAAGCCTAATAAGCACCAATCAGGCAGCTTTAAAATGACTGTGATACTCAGCTCCTTCTAGACATTTACTGGTGTGGTTACAAACATGGTGAAGTCAAGAGAATGGTCCAGGAAGACAAGAGAAGAGGTGATTGCTCTTCACAGGAAGGGCAAAGACTATAAGAAGATTGCAAAGATGTTAAACATACCAAGAGACACCATAGGAAGCATCATTCGCAAATTCAAGGCAAAGGGCACCGTTGAAAGAAGATGCTGACTTTGAATGCTGAGCGCTACCTGAAGCGTAGAGTGGAGACAAGTCCCTTTGTGACTGCTGAGGAACTGAGAAAAGATTTGTCAGATGTGGGTACTGAAGTTTCTGCTCAGACAATACGGCGCACACTGCGTAATGAAGGCCTCCATGCCAGAACTCTCAGGCGCACCACCTTGCTGTCTCCAAAGAATAAGAAGAGTCGACTGCAGTATGCAAAAATCATGTGGACAAACCACAGAAGTTTTGGGATTGTGTTCTGTGGACTGATGAAACAAAATTAGAAGTGTTTGGGCCCATGGATCAACACTATGTTTGGAGGAGGAAGAACAAGGCCTATGATGAAAAGAACACCTTGCCTACTGTGAAGCATGGCGGGGGGTCAATCATGCTTTGGGGCTGTTTTGCTTCTGCAGGTACAGGGAAGCTTCAGCGTATGCAAGGTACCATGAATTATCTTCAGTACCAGGAGATAGTGGATAACAATGTGATGCACTCCGTCAAAAACCTGAGGCTTGGGAGACGTTGGACCTTTCAACAGGACAATGATCCCAAGCATACCTCCAAGTCCACTAGAGCATGGTTGCAGATTAAAGGCTGGAACATTTTGGAGTGGCCATCGCAGTCACCAGACTTAAATCCGATTGAGAACCTCTGGTGGGACTTAAAGAAATCAGTTGCAGTGCGCAAGCCTAAGGCCCCATACACACGAGAGGATTTATCCGCGAATACGGTCCAGCGGACCGTTTCCGCGGATAAATCCTCTCGAGGATTTCAGCGGATTTCTCTGCGATGGAGTGTACTCACCATCGCATTAAAATCCGCGCCGAAATCCTCTGGCGATGACGTGTCGCGCCGTCGCCGCGATTATGACGCAGCCACGTGCGTGACGCTGTCATATAAGGAATTCCACGCATGCGTCGAATCATTACAACGCAAGCGGGTGATCCCTTCGGACGGATGGATCCGGTGAGTCTATACAGACCAGCGGATCCATCCGTTGGGATGGATTCCAGCAGATAGATTTGTTTAGCATGTCAGCGAATATTTGATCTGCTGGAATCCATCCCAGGGGATAAATATCCGCGGAAACAGATCCGCTGGAGTGTACACACCATAGGATCTATCAGCTGAAACCCATTCGCTGGGATTTTTCAGCGGATGGATTCTATCGTGTGTATGGGGCCTTAGGCCCCGTACACACGAGAGGATCTATCTGCTGGAATTGATCTGCGGATCAGTTCCAGCGGATAGATCCGCTGGTGTGTACAACCCAACGGATAATTTTCCGCGGATTTTTTTCGGGCCGACCGATTTCCAGCGGATAAAAATTTCTTAGCATGCTAAGAAATCTATCTGTGGGAATCGGCTTCAGCGGATCGATCCGGTGGTCTGTACAGACTCACCGGATCGATCCGTCCGAACCCATCCCTCACATGCGTCGTAATGATTCGACGCATGCGTGGAATTCCTTATATGACAGCGTCGCGCACATCGCCGCGTCATCATCGCGGCGACGGCGCGACACGTCATGGCGATGGGAATTCGGCGCGGATTTCGATCCGATGATATGTACACTCCATCGGATCAAAATCCTCAGAGGATTTATCCGCGGAAACGGTCCGGAGGACCGTATCCGCGGATAAATCCTCTCGTGTGTACTCGGCATAAGAATGTGACTGAACTGGAGGCTTTTGCCCATGACGAATGGGCGAAGATACCCGTAGATCGCTGCAAGACACTTGTGTCAAGCTATGCTTCACGTTTAAAAGCTGTTATAACTGTAAAAGGATGTTGTACTAATTACTAAGATTGAATGTCAATTGGGGGTTGAATAAAACTGATAATGATGTGAGCACAGAAAAGACATTTGTGGTTATTTCATTATAAATGTTATGTTATATTTGTCTGACCTACACGTGCCTCTTTGATTTAATTGTAAGCAGGATGACTGAATGATCAAAATCAATGTCAAACTGGGCAAAACAATCAATTTCAGTGGGGGTTGAATAATTTTGAATACAACTGTATGTCGTACAAATGGTCATACAGTCTGTCTCTAATGCCGCGTACACAAGATAATTTTTCGGGTTGTAAAACACAAAGTTTTTCAGGCTCTAGAAAAAACAACGTTTTTTTCAACTTGATCATTAAGACGGTCTTGCCTACAAGCGATCGTGAAAAAAAAAAGCTCTAGCAAAGCGCGGTGACGTACAACACTTCTGATGGCACTATAAAGGGGATGTTCCATTCGGATGACACCTCCCTTTGGGCTGCTTTAGCTGATTTCATGTTAGTAAAAGACGATCCGCGCTTTTCTGTATGTTACAGCGTGATGAATGTGCTTACTCCATTACGAACGGTGGTTTTACCAGAACGAGCGCTCCAGTCTCATAACTTGCTTCTGAGCATGCGTGGATTTTTCACATCGTTAAAGCCCACACACGACCATATTTTACAACCCAAAAAACGACAACGTTAAAAACGTAGTGAAAAAATAGAGCATGTTCGAAAAAAAAATGTGGCCGTTTTTCACAACTCGAAAAATGCTCTGAAGCCCACACACGATCGTTTTTAATGACATTAAAAAAGAAACGTCATTTTTTAGAACCCGAAAAACGGTCGTGTGTACGCGGCATTATGCGGGCTTTAACGACGTGAAAAATCCATGCATGCTCCGCGCATGCTCAGAAGCAAGTTCTGATACGGGAGCGCTCGTTCTGGTAAACTACCGTTCGTAATGGAGTAAGCACATTCATCATTTGCATGCATTTTTTTTTCATGATCGTGTGTAGGCAAGACCGTTTTAATGATCAAGTTGAAAAAAACTTTGTTTTTTCTAGAGCCTGAAAAACTTTGTTTTTTACAACCCGAAAAATGATCGTGCGTACGCAGCATAAGTCTTCAGATGGTGCGACCCACATACTGAATCTTACATAGATCACAGTTGATGACATATATTATGTATCTAGTGTTGCAGTTAAAAAACTGCTGTATTTCAAAGCTCTTATCACTAGCATGTTAGTGCACAAATTGCCCCAACTTAATGTGGCGTGAGGAATTACACCCCGTTACCTCACATCTGAAGGTACACTTAAAATGTATACAAAGAAACACCCGCATGAAGCGCTACACCATAAGGACGGTAAACCACAGTGTTGTCAGTGGTTAAAGAAGTTTCACTAAAACACAATCCGTGCAGCTGTCAACCACTAAGGAGACATGGGCAAAAAGCAAAAGAACAAAAACATACAGCGCACAAGGGTTAAGTGAATGTCACTTTATAGTCTGTAATGTGTGGAAAAACATATATGCATGAAAAATTGAAAAGTTGAAAAAATTTAAAAAATTGAAGTAGCCACAAATAGCACACAGGAAAATAGCACATTAAATTTTTTTTTTTTTTTTTTTTTAAAAACTAATAACAATAGTCCGCATAACATAAGCAGCAGTTCACGTGGAGATGGTAGAGTGAAAACACATACACTTCGGGGGAGATGTTAGGAATGAATCCAAGTAGTGTGCATACACTTGTATGCAGAGGTAAAACAATACCTCAACAAAAGCAGCCGCTTCTACGTCTCAATGCAGGGAGATGGAATCCGTTGGTGGAATGATGACAGCCACACTGGGAGCAGATGTAGAAGTTATATCCATGCAGAGATGGATACTGCCGTTTAAAGACCACTAGCTCAGGGGCTGATGGAAAGGAAACCTTCCTCGCAAACAGAGATCTCCAGCGGCAGGGGAAGTCCTGGAGGGGAGCCACCAAGCCGGTTCAGTGACGCAGGCGCGTCACACGGGAGCGAGGAAAGGGGGATGGTAGCCTGATGGAGTCACACAGAGAGCAGGAGGCTCAAAGCACCAATCAGTGTGGGCAGAAAACGAGCAGTAGAGATGCTGGCGCTAGTGTCACTGAGAGGATTTCCCGAGTGTCGGCACTACACATCAGCTGCAGTGTGCTTGCTGCAAACATATAGGGGCATCAAAGATTGTACTGGTGAGCCGTGACTGACATGTTTCGCGTGCCAGGACGCTTTATCAAACTTAAAATGTAGCCAATTGGCCTCTGTTGGTTTGGTTTGAAATAAACTTGATGAAAGGGTACCCCCCAATGTAGGTGCCCTGCGTGACACTGTTTTGATGCCTTTAGACAGTATTTCCTGATAAGTCACATCATTGTACAGGATAGG
The DNA here is from genome assembly GCF_905171775.1 of Rana temporaria. Taxonomy (NCBI): domain Eukaryota; kingdom Metazoa; phylum Chordata; class Amphibia; order Anura; family Ranidae; genus Rana; species Rana temporaria. The sequence goes on along the minus strand of NC_053491.1, from coordinate 296,406,886 downwards.
AAGATATTTGACAATTTGTCTGATTTTATTGAATTCCAGGCTATATAGTGTAGAAAAGATCGGTGCGCCACCAAAGGGTACATCTGATTGATTACCCATGAGGCCACCTTTATTCCTATCCTGCAACAATGAAGACCTGGGAATGGTGTCGACTTTGCATAAGGCCCTATTAATGATATTCCTTTGATAGACTCTATCCTGAAATCTTTGTGACATCTTAGTGGCTTCCTCAACAAATTCATCCGGTGAACTGCAGAGGCGTTTAAGCTACAGAAATTGGCCAAAGGGAATGCCCCTGATAGTGTGCTTCGGGTGTGCTGAGTCAGCCCTGAGAAGTACATTCCCTGCTGTGCTTTTCCTATGTAGACCTGTGACCACATGCCCATTAGTTCCAGTGAGTTTGACATCCAAAAAGTCAATGGTTGTGGTCTGCAGGTTGCCAGTAAATTTTAAATTCAAGTTATTGTCATTTAAAAAGGAAAGCCAAGTGTCAAGACTGGCTAGATTATCAGAAGTGACGAACAGGAGATCGTCGATGTAACGACAGTAAAAAATAGTATCCAAACGGCGGGGACTACTATGTCCAAAGATGCTGGACCTCTCCCACCACCCCATATAGGGATTGGCTAGGGAGGGAGAAAATTTGGCTCCCATTGAGGCCCCGCATCTCTGAAGATAGTAGACCCCGTCAAACATGAAAAAATTATGGTATGTTTTAAAAGATGTTCCAATACTTGTAAAATAAATTCCTGCAAGACTAAAGAAAAACTACCTGATTCTTTAAAATAACTGGCAACAGCTTGAATGCCAAGATGATGTGGGATGCTTGAGTATAAACTCATTACATCACAACTGACCCATCTATAGTCATCTTCCCATGTAAAACCATCAAATTTGTTGAGTAATTGTTTAGTATCCTGGAGAAAACTAGGAAGATGGATCACAAATGGTTGCAACTCACCATCCAGCCATTCACCTAATCGCTCATTCAGAGAGCCCATCCCTGCTACTATGGGCCTTGCAGCCAATGGATCTAGTGCTTTGTGGACTTTTGGTAGGTGATGAAACACTGGCATGATCGGATTGGCTACAACAAATAAATCTCTTTGATTGCTGGAAAAGATTCCTGCCTGTACAGCTCTATCCAATAGGGCAATCAACTCCCTCATAAATGGAACTGTAGGATCTGATCTCAGTTGTTGATACGTTTTGATATCTGATAGTTGACAAAGTGCCTCATTTCTGTATGTTATGGAATCTAAAACTACAACTGTGCCACCTTTGTCTGCATTTATAATAGTAATGCTATTGTCTGATTCTAAAGCTTTCATAGCATGTTTCTCAGCAAGAGATAGATTACTAGAAGAACCTCCACGACAGTTGCGGGCCAGGCGGGTGAGGTCCCTCTCCACCATTTTTTGAAAAGAGTCGAGATCCTTGCCCCTGGGTCCCAATGGATAGAAATCCGATCTTAATTTAAAGGAAATACTATTCCCTGAATCAACTGGATCCAGGGGGCATGGATTAGACTCCAAAGCTAAATCTGCGAGGTCTTGCAAAGTGCAGACCTCTCTAAATAATATAGGAGAGGAAACAGACTCACCTGTCCCCAAACTGTCAGTGGGAGCATCCTTGGCATCAGACGTGGGGGTTAAATAATGTTTCTTGAGTGTAAGTCCTCGAGAAAACTTGTTAACATCTAATAATGTTCCAAAAAGGTTAAAATGTGTTGTTGGACAAAAATTGTGTCCCTTTGATAGCAACGCATTTTCTTCCACACTGAGAGTCCTGCTGGAAATATTTAAAACATTGGATATCTTTATTTCGTTCTCCCTCACAGGGTATATGGTGTTTTCTTTGCTTTTGTGTTTTTTCCCCCTGTCCTTTGGGGTGACGTTTTTCTTCTTGGCTTTCTTGTCGGGTCCGTGAGGGTGTCTATTGATGTGTGTTCCTTCATTGGTTGACGAACCCAGAGATGTAGTTGCCCGATATGGTGATGATTCGGATCCTGTGGTAGCCAGAGTATCACTGGCTACATCATTTTCCTGATCGGAAAAACTGACCCTTTTCCCTTTGTTCTTGCGAGGTCGACCTGACTGGTATTGCGTTTTTTTCCAAATATACACACTGTTGCTTTCATAATCTATGCAGTCCCAGGTCATCTTGCTCTTTTTAGTGTCTATGACACATTTTTCCAACTTGTCTAACTTTTTATTTAACCTACCATCCAATTCCATGAAATCGGGACGTGCCTGCAGCAACGCCATATCTGTCTGTATGGATGACATCTCAGCCTGCAGTTTGTCCACCTGTTTTTGATTTGATATAATTAGGATTTCCATGAGTTTAAGTGAACAAGTAGGGAACTTTTTGATTCGTAGACCTGGCGGATATGGGTCAAAGTGATATACTCCGACAGAAAGTGAGTGTCCCAGTACAATATAATCTCCTTTGCCATAAGGTGTTCAAGTCTCCTGAACATTTTGAGAAGCGAGATGTCATTATCGTTGCTCGATTGCAACGTGTGTGTCTGTGAACCCAACCTGAGAGGATTCTCGGATGGTGTCTTGAGGGTCCTGCTATATCCCCCTTCTACGGCTGCGATAATGGGTGTAATTATATCAATGGAAAGGCTGATTTTCTGAGAAAAAGGGTAAATGAGTCTTGAACAAAGACTAAGTTAAGGAGAGAAATCAAACTCCCTGCTGAGCTGGTAAACAAAGAAATGCAATGTCCAAAAACGAAATAGAGAAATAGAGTTACCGCTCCAGATGGGTGTATGGAAACAAACCGTGTCCTCTCAGAAAAGCCCAGGTGCCAGCATTGCACAAAGCAAAATTAGAATGAATGTCTGGACAGCCGCTTTTTATTGGTAAAAAAACTTTAAACTCCACACATCACAGCAAAAATAGGGGATGCAGCCGACGCATTTCACACTATTGATTAGTGCTTAGTCATAGCTAACATGTAAGGAAATGCACTAAAAATATATAGTATCAGACAAAAACCATGTGGTTAGCACCGATTCTGAATCCAAATAAATAGCAAAATAAGCAGCAGACCTTTTTTGGCTCACAGTTATGGCAGGGTCACAGGAGGGTCAGAGACAGACTCTGACTTCCTAGTAGATGTTAAGGACACCTTAGCTCCACCCAATGGAGTTGAGATAGACTCCACAGATAAAGACCCTCTAAAATAGGATTCACAGGCTCCAGATTACAAGCATCCATTGTATTTGGGGTGGAAAACATCAAACGTTAAGGGAGTATGTTTGTGGTGTGTCACCGGCGCTCATCAATATTATTTTTATCAATATTTCCAAATGATCTGCCGCAGTATTAGTGAAACACTTCTAAGAAAAAGTGTACAATTGTGAAGAAAGAAATATATATGTGTATGCATATATTACTGCGCTGATCCTATTAATTAATGATGTGAATATGATATACCAGTGAATTTATATATGCTCCCAAAAAAAAAAAAAAATATATATATATATATATATACTCCCCAAAAAATTGTATATATAATTGTAAGTCGGCTCCGTCAACCACTATGCATACCCAATTTAAATAAATAAATTGATAATCAATATGCAATAATCAATATACACCAAAACAACAAGAAGTGCTCCAACCCATATAGTCCAAAAAATATTCAATAAGTGAAAAGTGCAAATAAAAAGTCAATTTCTTTTCAAAGTGCAGCTATTGCAGATTCCATTAGGTTAAATTGATCAAATATTTGTGACTTTTTTTACCCGTTGTGTCACCATCACCTCTTAACAAAAAATACGCTCACCAGATTACACTTTAATTAAAGCCTGTAACGGGATCAGCCTGCAATTCCCCAGATCTGAGAAGTTTCTCCTTTTTCCGCAGCTCTTTCCCCAAATGAGGTAGAGTAACTTTTAAAGGAATATAGGATTTTAACTTATAATTTTTAAATTTTAAACTTTTAATAAATATATGTCATTATTTAATATATTGTAAAGTCCGTCCAGCGTCACCGCTCACGAACAATCAAAACGGGTAATTAGCATAGAATAAAGGAAGAGTAACCCATAATAAAGATGGCGGTATAGGAACTTCCGGTAATAGTATAGGAAATGGTATAAATACCAACCTAAAGATGGCGCCCATAGCTTCCTGATGACGTAACCACGTTTTGCGAAACGTGTAGAGGCTTCTGGGTAATCCAAACAAGCGGAACTACGTCACACAAACACCTCCGGACGCTGAACCACTCGGGTACCGAGGCGTGGAACGCATGCTGGCGGAGCGATACGGAGAGCGGTAACGCTGGACAGACTAGTGCCGGTCAGGATAGGCACTAGATCATGTGAGTGCAAACTTCTTACGGTCTATTGTGTGAATACATTTTTTTACGATTTTTGAACATACTACACCATATCAAGCCTTTTTACTTTAAAAGTTACTCTACCTCATTTGGGGAAAGAGCTGCGGAAAAAGTGTGGTCTGGTGAGCGCATTTTTTGTTAAGGGAGTATGGGCTGAGGTAATCTATAGTAGCAGGGATGCTTTGTGTCTTTGAGAAGACATCTTAGACAGTGTGCCATTCAGCAACTAGGCCCAATTTGAAGCAATGCCTCGTTAGTCACAAATTTGGGAAGCTGGTGCTTATGAGGATTTCAAGCAGCTGGAGGTGGCTGAGTCAGTTTAGGTGGGCAGTGAAGCAGAACCGGAAAAATAGAGATCCACTTGGTGCTTCAGGAACAGGAGCAGCGGTGGGATGATGTTTCCTCTAGGCTGAATGGTGGGAGAAGATCAAGCACACATCATTTCAAGTGGATAATGTCATTGATCAATCCCAGCCTAAGGGCTCTTTCACACGGAGCGGACCGTTTCTGGGTCCGCTCTGTGTGTCTCCGTCGGCTCAGCGGGGATCCCCGCTGAGCTGTCGGTGGATAGGGCGGTCCACGCACACAGTGCAGAGACCGCCCTGTCTCAGCTCCGCTCTGCCCTATGGGGAACCGGATGCAGACGGACCGTGTGTCCGTCTGCATCAGTTCCGTTCCGCCGGACGGAAGAAAAATAGGGTTTTCTTCCGTCCGAAAACCGGATCCCGACGGACGCGGACGTTAGCGGATGCTCCATCCGCTAACGGACGCGATCCCATAGGGGTGTATTACAAGTCCGTTAATGGACTTTTAATAATGGACAGGCGGAGCGGACGTCTGAAAGGGGCCTTAACCATTATGTGGTAAGATGACAGTATCAGGAATTTTTAAATTACACTTAAATGGTACCAACTGGTGCATAGGTGCTTCAGTCCTACTGGCCTTACTGACTAAAGCTGGCCATAGAATATGGAATTTTCTTTCCTTCGACCAAGGAAAGAAAAATGCTTGGTTTCCCCATAAACACACTAAATGTTGATGGGGAATCCCTACCTCTGCACTATTGTATACTGACAGCAGGAGGTTTCCCCACAGTTTCCCCACTATATCCACTGGCAGTGATCTCACAGGAAAAACCCAACTGGCTGGTTGTACTCAAGTCAATCAATAGGTCTACTTCAGTACAACCAGCCTTCCCATAAATTGATTGAAATTCCGCTGGTTCCTGTTGAACCGGCTGAATTTCGATCCATCTATGGTCGGCTTAAGCATGAAAACATTCTGGGGCTAACTAATCGAGTGCCCAAAGGTCTGCAAAGAGCCACAATACAGAGCCCAGCCCACAAGAGCCTGCCCCATGGTTCTGGAAATAGGAAATGCTCTGTGGCTAACTATCACATTAATACACAAAGGTCTAGAAATCCCCACAATGCAGAGCTTAGTGCCCAAAGGTCACATTCTGGACTAGCCCTGCAAACTTTCGGTCCAGCAGGATTCATATATGGCCTTCCAGATCTGTTGCTGAAGATATGCCAGTATCGATAACTGTTGTGTAGAGACTAGCTCAAGGAGCATTTTTGAAGTCTTGATTGAAGTTACTAAAGAAGTAACTAGGTGGCAAGTGAAAAGTCCTAAAAGAACTCAGTTAGGTTATAACCAAACCACTAATCCTAATCATTATAGACAGCCTACTGACAGGAATGGTACCAGCTGATTGGCAAAAAAGCCCAAGTGGTACCAATATTCAAAAAAGGGCAGAGATATATTCCTGGAAACTACAGACCAGTCAGTCCAAGATCAACAGTATGTAAACTATTTGAGGGAATGATGAGTGATTATATCAAATGATTTGCTGATGAAAACGGTATAATTAGCAATAATCAGCAGGGGTTTACAAAAGGTCATTCTTGCCAAACATACGTGTTAACATTCTACAAGGAAGGGAGCTACCATCTAGTTAAAGCCTGTGGATGTTGTGTATCTGGATTTTGCAAAAGCATTTGATACAGTCCCCCACAAACGCTTAATCTACAAGCTGAGATCTGTAGACCTAGACCATAGGGATTGTTTTTGGATATAAAACTGGCTACAGGGGCATGTCAAAAGGGTGGTGATAAATAACGTGTACTGAGAATGGCCTGGAGTGATAAGTGGGGTACCCCAAGGCTTTGTCCTGGGACCAATTCTGTTTTAATTTATTTATAAATGATATAGAGGATGGCATAAATAGCTCAATCTCAGTGTTTGCTAACAATGCAAAAAATAAATAGGGCAATAACATTACAGCAGGCTAGAGAAACTTTACAAGAGGACCTGAATACATTATTGGGGTGGGCAACTACATGACAAATGTGATCTGATATTGAAAAATGTAAAGTAATGCCATTGGGGGTTAAAAATATAAATGCTAGTTACTCACTAGGGGGAGAACCTCTGGGGGAATAGTATTAAAATCTTCCTTAATCTGTCAGCAGCACAGAGCAGAGGACAGAGAGACTTCCGTTACACTGTGTGAGAGCTTATTGGAGGAAAGTGAAACACCTACCTTCACAGAGCAGAAGAATTGTATTCTGAATAGATAAGCTACAGTACATTCTGAGCTATCCCCCCCCCTCCTCCCTCCCAACACAAATTCATCTCATATGCCAGGAAAACTTCTCAGAAGTGACTTATGCTGCGCTCCCTGACCTGCTCCTCTACTACTTGGCATCCCAGTTCTCGCACCTTTTCCACTACAACCACTCTGACAGGGACCGGTACTCCGCCTTGGTCTGCTCGCATGCCCCGGGCACTCTGTGCCACCCCTTCCAGCTCCTGTTCTGCAGACCCCATGTCCCGCCCCGGGCCGATGATGGAGTTTCACCACTGCAAAATATGGCAGCTTGCTATGCGCTTCGGCAGGGCACACACCCCTCTGGGACAACCCTCTCCTGCCCGAACTCGTCTCTATCCCGACCACAGTTTGTGGATCGACAAGGGCATTATATACCTGTCGCAGGTTGTGGCTCGCGGATCGGTCAGGCCATTCCAAACACTCAAGGACAACTTCGCACTACCCAACCACATGTTCTTCCGCTTCATTCAACTCCGACACGCACTCAACACGCAGTTCGGTAACTCCATCCCAGCCCTCGAGGTACCCCTGCTAGTTGACATTGTATTGGGAACAGACCACAAGAGACTCATCTCCCAACTCTACACGTACCTTCTGCAGACCGTGGCAACCACCACTGCCTACCAGTTGAAAACCCGTTGGGAGCCTGACCTGGGCGCTGTGACTGACGGGGATTGGGAGGAAGCCCTTACTAACTGTAAAACTGTCTCCCCCATGCTCTCCGACCGCCTTACCCACATGTTTATCCTCCACAGATCATACCTGACGCCCTACCGCATCTCCAAATACAGACGAGACCATGACCCTAACTGCCCCAGCTGTGGCCACCCCAACGCCTCCTTCTTTCACCTGCTCTGGACCTGCCCTCCCATTCAAGGGTACTGAACCCAGGTGATCCGGTTCCTTCATGACCGCATGGGCTCCCCTGTGGCCCTCTGCCCCCGTCAATGTGTGTTGGGGCTCCTCTCGCTTCCTAAAAGCGAAAAGTATTTAAATATATTTCTGCAAGAACTGTTATTCCTTGCCAGGATGCAAGTCGCCAGGTTGCGGATGAAGGGGGCTCCCCCCACTTTTCAGCAATGGCTCAGAGCCGTCAACACTACTCTCCCCTACAAAAAAGCAATGTATACCTGCAGGGGCTGCCCAAAGAAGTATAATAAGATTTGGGACAGGTGGCTGGAGGACTCTTCCACGTGTAATGCGGTGGACTGGATGTGGTTCTGCTCAGTGAACACCCGCTCCTTTCATGAAACCCCCCCTCCCTTCCTATCCCTCTATTGCTTTTGATGCCCTGCAGCCCATACCACGTAAACACTTTCCCTCATTATTCTCCCCGTTCTCCTTTTGCATGTCCCTGAGTATGTCAAATGGATTGATTTGTACTTGCAGTGCATGTTGCACTTATCACCTGTCTGTTCATTTATATTCTATGCTCAATAAAAGTTGTTTTGATTTAAAAAAAAAAGAAGTGACTTATGCTTTTAACCAAGGAATGAAGCACCAGAGAGAAACGACACTTAAGCCCTGTACACACGACTGGTTTTCCTGCCAGGAAAACTGCCAGGAGAGCTTTTGGCTGGGAAAACCGGACGTATGTATGCTTCCTCGCAGTTTTCCAGACAGGAAAACAGGTCGGAAATCCTGCTGGGAAAATAGAGAACCTGCGTTTTTTTTACGCCAGATCTACTACTTTTCCATGGGAAACACTGCGAGGCAGTGCCGATGGAAAATACACACGGCCGGGATTCCGGGCCCAAAGCTCCATGGCAGTTTTCCTGACCGCTTCTCTGCTTTTCCCTCGGTTTTCTTAGCGGACTTTTTACCGCAGAGAAAATCAAGCTTGTGTACAGGGCTTTAGAGCTTTGGAGAGAGAGAGATAATTAAACACTACATATATATGTGCTTAGTTCAAATTCATTGACTGGGGTTTACAACTACTTTAAGCTGTGTAGGGTTTTTTTCACTGTCAGGGCGATAAGTACAGGTGATACTCGAAAAATTTGAATATCATGCAAAAGTTAATTTATTTCACTAATGCAACTTAAAAGGTGAAACTAATATATGAGATAGACTCATTACATGCAAAGCAAGATAGTTCAAGCCGTGATTTGTCATAATTGTGATGATTATGGCTTACAGCTCATGAAAACCCCAAATCCACAATCTCGGAAAATTAGAATATTAAATGCAATCAATAAAACAAGGATTGTACATAGAACAATATCGGACCTCTGAAAAGTTTAAGGATGCATATGTACTCAGTACTTGGTTTGGGCCCCTTTTGCAGCAATTACTGCCTCAGTGCGGCATGGAAGCTATCAGCCTGTGGCACTGCTGAGGTGTTGTGGAAGACCAGGATAGATCTTCTGCATTGTTCGGTCTCATGTCTCTCAACTTACCTTGTGGCAATGCCCCATATATTTTCTATGGGGTTCAGGTCAGGGGATTTTCCTGGACAATCAAGCACAGAAATCCCATGGTCATTGAACCAGGTTTTGGTGCTTTTGGCAGCGTGGGCAGGTGACACGTCCTGCTGGAAAATGAAGTCAGCATCCCCATAGAGCTCATCTGCGGAAGGAAGCATGAAGTGCTCCAAAATCTCCTGGTGGATGGCTGCGTTGATCCTGGACTTAATGAAGCACAGTGGACCAACACCAGCAGATGACATGGCTCCCCAAATCAACACAGACTGTGGAAACTTCACACTGGACTTCAAGCATCTTGCAGTGTGTGCCTCTCCATTCTTCCTCCTTTGTTGGTTCCTGTGAGGTGGGAGGCAGTCGGAGTACGGCAGATCCCCAGACTACTGATTGGAGCCAGCAGCCCCAGTGCCGGGATACGCACTTTTAAATGTGAGTAGCCATTTGGCTAAGTTTTATCTTTGCTCATTTTTTAATAAACAAAATTGCGCTATGGATGTTTCCATTGTTATTTCATATCCGGCCGAGACCTTTAAGGAGGAATTCGTCTAATATCTCCATTTCAGCCTATGTGAGCAGGCATTATCCTGCATAAGCTCTCATTGACTCTCTTTTTGAGTAAAGGAGTCAATGTGCTCTGGTAAGCAGATTATTTATCCAGTCACTTTGGGTGTTTATTCAAGTTTGGTGAAGGATCACTCCTCTGTCAGTATATCACAGCAAGCACAGAATGGACGTTTGGTGTTTTATGGACTTTGATTTATTATCATAATATTTTTTTGTGCTTAAGATTTGGACTGAATATTATTTGCACTAATTGATATTTCAAATATTTTATAATCATATGTTGTTTGATAATGTTTAGTGCACATTTGTTTATTTGATAAGGATTAGTGACTTCAGGAGTGCAGTCCTATGATTTTCATTGTTATTTTTATTAATTATTAGCGCCCCCTATCTTTTATTCATATCACTAGGAGCATTCACTCTTTGAAGGGAGCAGCTTATTTTATTTACTACTATATATTTATTCACTTGGCGCGGAGTTTTCACCCTTTATCACATTCTTCCTTCATACTCTGGGTCCTCGGTTTCCAAATGAGATGCAAAATTTGCTCTCATCAGAAAAGAGGACTTTGGATCACTGAGCAAAAGAGCAGGTCTGTTTTTCTTTAGCCCAGGTAAGACGCTTCTGACGTTGTTTGTTGTTTAGGAGTGGCTTGACAAGAGGAATACGACATTTGAAGCCCATGTCCATGATCCGTCTGTGTGTGGTGGCTCTTGATGCACTGACTCCAGCCTCAGTCCACTCCTTGTGAAAGCCCCCAACACTTTTGAATTTCCTTTTCCTGACAATCCTCTCCAGGCTGTGGTAATCCCTGCTGCTTGTGCACCTTCTTCTTCCACACTTTTCCCTTCCACATAACTTTCTATTAATGTGCTTTGATACAGCACTTTGGGAACATCCAACTTCTTTTGCAATTACCTTTTGAGGCTTTCCCTCCTTATGGAGGGTGTCAATGATGGTTTTCTGCACAACTGTCAGGTCAACAGCCTTTCCCATGATTGTGATTCCTACAGACTGAGAGACAATTTAAAGGCTCAGGAGCCCTTTGCAGGTGTCATGGCTTAATTAGCTGATTAGAGTGGGACACTTTGAGCCTAGAATATTGCACCTTTTCACAATATTAAAATTTTCTGAGATTGTGGATTTGGGGTATTCATGAGCTGTAAGCCATAATCATCACAATTATGACAAATCACGGCTTGAACTATCTTGCTTTGCATGTAATGAGTCTTCACCTTTTAAGTTGCATTAGTGAAATAAATTAACTTTTGCACGATATTCAAATTTTTCGAGTATCACCTGTATGTGGCACTCTCTTCCACAATCGGTGGTGTCACAGGGGGATGACACCGGGAAGCAGTTGTGATGGGTGCTGTCGAGCCCCTCCCTTCCATTGGTAAAGCGGTGACAGCAGATTATTTCCCCCTGCTCAGTGTACCAGAGAATTCAGCAGCATTGTAGCGGTGCCATGACAGGGGAGAGGCGAGCTGTGGGCTGTCAGTGTATCTTACCCGCTCGCCCCCTCCCTTTCTCCTGTCAACAGAATAGGGCTCTAATCTGGTTCACCACCCAGCTTGCTGCCCAGGCTGTTCCCCTCTACATTAACCACTGCAAAGGGCCAATCTGAGGAGACTTGGTAAGCATTATGGGACATCTAGTCCCGGAAGATTGTTGGATCCGTGTTGTCCACAGGAGCAGGATACAGCCCCCAGCAAGCATGCACTCTGAATAAAAATAAAAAATGAATTGTAAAAAATAAAAACAATTAAAATAATAAAAATAAAACAATTCTGGCCCTGTTCATTGCTTTACTGACACTGTCCACGGTCCTACTGACATAATCCACTGGCCCCCAAAAAGCATTTTAATATAATGATTTTTTTTTGATTGTAACAAAAACTAAAATTGTAAAATAAATAAATAATAATAGTAAAAATAAATAATTGCTGACACAATTCACTGCCCTACTGACACGATCCTGCACATACTACCCACCACTGTACACTCCGCACTCCTCACCTGCACATACTACTCACCTCCATGCTCCGCACTTCTCTCCGGCACATACTACCAGCTGTCATACACGCCATACTCCTCTTCTGCACATACTACCCACTGCCCCATAAATTCCACACTCCTCTCCTGTACATACTATCCACCGCTGTATACTCCTCGCTCCTCTCCAGCACATAATACCCACCACCATACACTCCACACCCCTCTCCTGCACATACTACCCACCACTGGACACTTCGCACTGTACATTCACTATTTAAAATTACCACCTTCTGCACTATGAAAGTCATCTCTGACCACACACCCTTTAAGCCATACCCAATATTTAAGTACAATTTAAACCATGCCCAATGTTCGCCACAAAGCGCTGCATTTTTTTTTGTTCATGCCTATAGCCCACTTTTGATCTTGCACACAGGCCCACTAATTTCATGATACACCCCTGCTCCTAGGATACATGACCTGAGTATTCAAGGAAGCTCTAAACAGCTGGGGACATCATTTATTCTAGCTGAGAAAGGCAGAAGCACAGACGTGTGATATTCAACTTGTTTTGCAGTACACATACAGTATATTGCTTTATTAGGAAATGTAGAAGATAGATTTTGAAATATGTACAATACAAATTAATGTATGTATAAACATTTCCAGGAGGAACTGTAAATGTGTACTGCAAAACACGTTTAAATTTGCCCTTACCCTATCTGATGATAAAGCCATTAGAGCATGAAAAAAAATTCTTTATGGTATACAATTAAAATTGGCTGACCGGTGGGGTTTAATACAATGTATGTTAAGTAAAGGAAACTAAGGCCCCATACACACGGGAGTATTTATCCGCGGATACGGTCCAGCGGACCGTTTCCGCGGATAAATCCTCTCGAGGATTTCAGCAGATTTTAATGCGATGGAGTGTACTTACCATCGCATTGAAATCCGCGCCGAAATCCTCTGGCGATGACGTGTCGCGCCGTCGCCGCGATTATGATGCGGCGACGTGCGCGACGCTGTCATATAAGGAATTCCACGCATGCGTTGAATCATTGCGACACATGCGGGGGATCCCTTCGGACGGATGGATTCGGTGAGTCTGTACAGACCAGCGGATCCATCCGTTGGGATGGATTCCAGCAGATGGATTTGTTCTGCATGTCAGCGAATATCCGATCTGCTGGAATCCATCCCAGGGGAGATATATCCGCGGATAAAGATCCGCTGGCGTGTACACACCATAGGATCTATCCGCTGAAACCCATTTGCTGGGATTTATCTGCGGATGGATTCTATGGTGTGTATGGGGCCTAAGACTGAATACCAGAACATGCACATAAACTATTTTAAGATGTTTTTTTTTCTAAATTACCTGTATGTTAAATAAAAGAAGTACTTTTTTAAGAAATTGTTTCTTGTGTGAATCCTATTGAAATAGGACATGAAACGTTTAAATGCCCATGGTTTCAAGTACATTAATGTGATAGATTTCAGCTTACCAGTCATACATGGATTTGTTTTCTTTCTCTTTTTTTCTTCTATTTATTATCACCTGGTGATCCTGCAATAACAACATACTTACTCTCCTGGGGTGGCAAAGCTTACTCATCTGTGAAGGATTAGGCTTGTCACCCTAAGACAGGAAAAATGTTAGGACTACAGAATACCTCCCCCTCTCCTCTTTTTTAGAGAGAATGTGTTCTGCAGTTGTATCACATGAAACAGGACAGATCTGAAATGGGAAATTTTTTACAGTTTATATATACTTTAATTCTCTAAAACACTTACCGTATTTATCGGGGTATTGCGCGCTCCGGCGTATAACGCGCACCCCTAATGTGGACCCGCATTCCCGATTTTTTTTTAGTACTTACAGTTTTGGTGTCTTGCGCGGCGTCCATCGGCGGCCTCGTCGGGTCCGGCGTCCGTCTGCGACTTCGGTGGTGTCCTCCTCGTCGGGTCCAGCGTCCTTCTGCGGCCATCGTGGTGTCCTCCCCGCTCGATCCCCATTTCCCGCGCTGAGTTTGAACCACTGCGCCGGCATATACCGAGCGCAGTACACTTGGGTATAGTCGGGCAGGCTCGGCTCCTCTCGCGGTCACGTCCTGTGCGTCCTGTACGTCCAGGACGTGACCGCGAGAGGAGACGAGCCTGCCTGACTATACCCGAGTGTACTGCGCTCGGTATATGCCGGCGCAGTGGTTAAAACTTGGCGCGGGAAGTGGGTATCGGCGTATATCGTGCGCCCACGATTTTGCCCTGATTTTCAGGGCAAAAAAGTGCGTGGTATACGCCGATAAATACGGTGAATGAAATTAAACAGTTAATTTAAACCCCCTTACCCCTGACCCTAATTCTAAGTTAAAGGAGTTGTAAAGGTACAACTATTTTTTCTAAATAGCTTCCTTTACCTTAGTGCAGTCCTCCTTCACTTACTTCATCCTTCCATTTTGCTTTTAAATATCCTTATTTCTTCTGAGAAATCCTCACTTCCTGTTCTTTTGTCTGTAACTCCACACAGTAATGCAAGGCTTTCTCCCTGGTAAGGAGTGTCGTGCTCACCCCCTCCCTTGGACTACAGGAGAGTCAGGAGGCTCTCTACGTTGCATATAGAGAAAGGAGCTGTTAGTGGGCGTCCTGATTCTCCTGTAGTCCAACGAAGGGGGCGAGCACAACACTCCACACATCTATTCAAAATAAAATGAAAATAAATATATGGTTTTACAGTTTGACCATAGATACACTTTACCCTGCACCAGGAGCAGCTTGGCTAAGTCCTCACAACTCCTGCACTGAAAATGACTAGCAAACGGTCTTGATATTTGCTATAGTTTCAGCTATTTTAAAGTGGAAGTAGAGGCAAAACCTAACTAACTCTAAACCTATAGGGGCCAGATCCACAGACGAAGTACGCCAGCGTATCTACTGATACGCTGGCGTACTTTCAAATTTCCTGCGTCGTATCTTTAGTTTGAATCCTCAAACCAAGATACGACGGCATCTGGGTAAGATCCGACAGGCGTACGGCTTCGTACGCCTTCGGATCTAAGATGCAATACTTCGGCGCCCGCTGGGTGGAGTTTGCGTAGTTTTCCGCGTCGGGTATGCAAATTAGCGATTTACGACGATCCACGAACGTATGCGCGGCCGTCGCATTTTCTAACGTCGTCTGTATTCAGCTTTTTCCGGCGTATAGTTAAAGCTGGTATTTTGCGGCGTATAGATAGACTTGCCATGTTAAGTATGGCCGTCGTTTCCGCGTCGAAATTTGAAAAAAAAAATTGCGTAAGTCGTCCGTGAATAGGGATCGACGTAACTCACGTCTAAATTAAAAAAATTACGTTGTTGCAACGTCATTTCGCGCAAAGCACGGCGGGAAATTTCAAAACGGAGCATGCACAGTTCAATCGGCGCGGGGACACGCTTCATTTAAATGAAACCCGCCCCCAATCCGCCATATTCGAAATCCGCCGCCAGAAATACACTACGCCGCCGTAACTTAAGGCGCGAACTCGCTGAGGATTCTAATATACGCCAGGTAAGGTACGGCGGCATAGTGTATCTCTGATACGCTGCGCCAATCCAAATGTATGTGGATCTGGCCCATAGACTTACTATGGGTCTTCCATTGTTGGCTGTCTCTCCTACACACTAAAGACACCGCTGAAAGCTCAGGCTGCTTTCAGACTGGAGCGGCTGTAAAATAGGTAAGTATAGAAATGTTTTCTTTACAGGACTAGATAGATTAGGCTTAGAATGTGGGTGGGAGAAGGTTTAGAGTTAGTTAGATTTTGCCTTTACTTCCACTTTAAACATCACTAAAGAAAATGTTGTTGTATTAGAGGCATGGAACAGATGATACTAAGCCTGGGAGCTGTCAATGAGAGTTTTCCAATCTGGAAATTGTGAGTCAGAAACATTAGTCACAGTGACATCTGGTGCTTGACAGTCATACGAGGAACTGGTAGAATCCTATAGTCCTCTATACTATCTGCCCATCTATAACCAAACACACTGAGTTTTGCATTGTGTACGCTTTAAGGTGATTTACTCATGTCTTTAAATCTAGAAGTTCCCTGCAATAGAAGACATCTAGGCTAGTTTCATCCATCTCTCCTCTGAACAAGCCCTACAGCCTCAAAATCTATTTGACACTGAATATGCTGAGAACAATTGTACAAGAGATTATCCAATGCTGCTTAACCTCTTTATGACCAAAGCCTTTTTTATGGTACAAATCCTCTCATTACAAGGGTGTTATGAGGCTGATTTACTAAAGGAGTTGAGAATATTTACACAAAAAAAGAGTGACAGTGTGACAGCTCACTTACATTACCTGATCATGTGAAAAGCAAATTCTAGTTTACGTAATTCACCTGAAAATTAAGTGAATCATTGAATTTTTTTGCATGAACTTTCTCAACTTTTTACAAAGATTAGTCTCCATGTGTCACAATATCAAGTGTGATCTTTATGTAACATAGCAGAGGGCAAAACCGTAAAACAGTTCACAGTTTTGTTAAAGGGCTTCTGTTCTCATTCTAAATTGCAATGCATTACACATAGTGGAAAGAATCAGTTTACATAAAGTACCAAGACAGAATTAGGTTTGTGGAAACATGAATTAGCACTGAAAACACGGTGCACAAGTTCATTGGCACTGTTCCATGGTTTCATACCTTTCATTGCCTGATCATGCAAACCCACAATACAGGAATATCCATAATTTTCTCAGTGATTTCCCTCTGGTCTTTTCTTATACACATGGGGTTATTTATGAAAGGCAGATCCACTCTGCACTACAAGTGCACTGCAAGTGCAGTCACCGTAGATCTGAAGGGGACATGCAAGGAAAATAAAAACCATCATTTTAGCTTGCACGTGATTGGATGATAAAATCAGCAGAGCTTCCCCTCATTTTAGATCTTCCCCGACTGCACTTCCAAGTGCACTTTCGGTGCACTTATAGTGCAAAGTGGATTTGCGTTTTGTAAATAACCCCCATGGTGTCTTATAACTCTACATCTACACATTAAACAGTGCCTTAGGCTTCAATTTTGCATCATTTAGCTGCATTACAGTGAGTATCCCCTCTATGCCCCTCTATTGTAGCGCCTCTTACCTCTTTATTACACAAAGTGCTTTATTCTGTTTTACAGAAAGCAGTGCCGCAGCCACCTGTATTGCACATAATGCTTCATATTTCTCTATTGAAACCAGTGCCTCATCTCTCTCTTTGATACATTTGGGTTGATTTACTAAAGACAAATAGACTGTTCACTTTGCAAGCGAAGATGCACTTTGTCAGGAATTTTTCCCAATAACTTAGTGAATTAGGTAAAGCTCTGTAACTTTTTTCCTTGGCTATGATTAGGTATTCTTTGCAAAGTAAAATTTCACCACATTCACTAAGCTCTGGGGAAAATTCCCTTAGAAAGTGCAACTTCTTTTGAACAGTGAACAGTCTATTTGCCTTTGGTTAGTAAACCCCATAATGTTACAGGAATCACAAGTTGGAGAATTATCCTTAACCTCCCTGGCGGTATGATTCTGTCTGGAATTACGTACCAAAAGCGGTACAATTATTTTGCAAGGAAATTTGGCGTTTTATATTGTAGGCCTGTAATTTTTAGAAATAACTCACTTAAATCTGACCAAGCAAGAGTCTTGTAGGCATCCCGGGTATGATTTTTTTTTTAAAACAAAATTATAAATTATAATATAATAAATAATTATAAATAATTATAACAAATAATAATATAATTATAATAAAAATGATTCAATAATGTAA
The DNA here is from genome assembly GCF_905171775.1 of Rana temporaria. NCBI lineage: Eukaryota > Metazoa > Chordata > Amphibia > Anura > Ranidae > Rana > Rana temporaria. The sequence goes on along the minus strand of NC_053491.1, from coordinate 296,389,127 downwards.
TCAACTCAAAATCACTGAAATTTGCTCAGTTGCAGAATTGTCGCTGTCATTATTTTTTTTTTTTATGACGAATTTCCCCACAAATCGCTATCGCACATTTCTGCAAGTGATTATAATTTATTATCGCTGTTTTCTAGCTGATCTAAAACCATTTTTGACATAAAGGGACACTTTTGGACAATCTACAGTTTTTAGGCAGAAATTACATTTTTTATTTTTATAAAAGTACATGTAGGGCACTGGGCAGACCACTAGGGACAAGGGGGGTGTGTATTTTTTACATACAGTACTGTAATCTATAAGATTACAGTATACTGTATGTAAAGTGTTTGTTTACTTTTTTGAATTTGGCGGCGTTCTCCGCTCCCGTGCATCGTAACGTCACAGGGAACGGAGATCGGCGGCACACGGGGACTGTGAATCGAGCGAGGAGGCACAGCGGGGTGGCATCGCTGGATCCAGGGACAAGGTGAGTAATTTGCCTGTGGATCCAGCGAAAGGTAAGCCGCGCCGCTGCACGTCCACCCCGAGCGTGACTCGGGGATACCGATTTTAGCATTGAAAACCAACCCCGAGTCACGCTCGGGTTTACCGCCAGGGAGGTTAAGCAAGATAGGTACAGTGATGAGTAGTTACTAATTTCAGAAAGAGAACAGAATCAGACGCAGAAATCTCCCCACTGCCACCCCCTATTCATGCATCTTCCCTCTTTCAGGATGCCTGACGCATGAATTACAGCAGCAGGGGTGTTTTTTTTTGCCCTGTTTAAATATTTTATTGTGTTTTATTAGCGTTGAACAAAGGTCATGAAAATAATATCATACATGCTACCGGTAGTACAGTGCAATGAGGAAAATAAAAATAAAATAAGAGAATAAAATTGTAGTAATGCTTCTCTCATGAAGAGTATACAATAAATAGAAAGGAGTATCTCATTATGTAATATTTCATTTGAAATCTAATGCTGTATTTCAGCTATCAGTAACAACAAACATAAATAGTACAGGTTAGAAGATACGTAAATGTAATAAGGAATTATAGCGGGGTTAGAAGGAGAGTAAGATTTGGTTGATATAGTGGGTCAAAATAATAATAAGGGATAGTTTGAATAAATAAATAGACTTTTCCAGGGCCAAGTTCCTGCTATGTGGCTTGGCTTTATTTGGAGATATGGGAATATTCTCAACTATCCCAATTGACCCTTGCTTTTTAGAATAAACTTGTTTATAAAATAGAGGTTAACTAAATAAACTTTTAAGGTAAAGGGATGAAAGAGTGGGGAGTGAGGAATGTTTCCAGAGGGGATCACTGGTTTAAATAGGTAATTCTGAATTTCGTTTTTATGGTGAGTTATAGGGCAAATGTCCTAAGGGAAGTAATAATGTTTTATCGAATCCCAGAGATAGGAAATGTTCAAACCATGGCTTCGAATTTGGATACATTATCCAGAAAGATTGCTTCTGTTTTTGCGTGAATCATGGATTGAGTAACTCTGTTTTTGAGTGACAGAATACATAGTGAGTCAGATTTCTATGCTTTTGCAATAGTCTGTTTTGCCGCTGTTGTTACTAAAAGCATGAGTTTAAACTGGCGGTGTGATCAGGTGGCAGAATTGTTTTGAACATAGTGGAAAGAATTTTAAACACTTCTGACCAAAAGGATCTGACTTTTTTACATTCCCACTAGATATGTACTTGTGTTCCTGGGATAGGGCAGCCTCGGAAGCAATGAGAAGGGTATTGTGGAGAAAATTGTGAAATTTTGGCAGGGACTAGGTACCATCTAGTGAGTAAAATAGAGGGTGCAATCAGCGCAAAAATATTTAAAACCCCCCACAGAATGCAAGCTGAACACTAAAAAGATATTCACAAAAATCCAAAATAGCTAATGTTACAGAATGGAAGTGCAGCGCAAACAAACAATAGAATACAGTCCAAGATGCTGGTGAACAACAAATCCCAGACTACAGCTTCACTGGTGAGGAAAACGTATCAATAGTGGTGACAATCCCTCCACCTCCGATCTTAGATCTACGCTCACCTCAAAGCATGGACTCCTGTGGTAGTCATGCAAAGCGGATTTCACACGTGTGGTAAATGGTGACACATAAATCAATTGAAAAATATTTATTAGGGTAATACAGGCATATAATGAAGTATTTTTTATTTTAAAAATCCAGAATTTTAGAAATTTCGAATTTTTCATTTTTTATTTTCGAATTTTTCAATTTTAGAATTTTTGAATTTTTCTTTCTTTTTTTAATTTCGAATTTTTCATTTTCGATTTTCAAAATTTCGAATTTTTCATTTTCAAAATTTCGAATTTTTCATTTTCAAATTTCGAATTTTTCAATTTTCGAAATTTCGAATTTTCGAATTTTCGAATTTTTCAATTTCAAATTTTTCAATTTTTCAATTTCGTATTTCTGAATTTTTCAATTTCCGAATTTTCAATTTCGAATTTTCGAATTTTTCAATTTCGAATTTTTCAATTGCGAATTTTCGAATTTTTACATTTCGTATTTCCAAATTTGTAAATTTCAGAATTTTCGTATTTCCGAATTTCAGAAATTCAGATTTTCGGAAATACGAAATTTTTTCGTTTTTCTTTTAATTTTTGAAATTCCGAATTTTCAAATTTTTCATTTTTTTATTTCGAATTTTTCAATTTTAGAAATTTCGAATTTTTCCTTTATTTTTTAATTTTCGAATTTTTAATTTTCGATTTTTCAAATTTCGAATTTTTTTAATTTTCGAATTTTAGAAATTTCGAATTCCGAATTTTCGAATTTCCGAATTCCAAATTTTTGAATTTCCCGAATTTACGAATTTACGAAAAAATAAAAAAAACGAAAATAACATAAACGAAAATATGTCTGTACATGTCTAGTTCAGGTTGGATCAAATGAGTTGGGGTTCAATTGCCAGAGCAAATAGGAAAGGGGAAAGGGGGCAACCTTGTCTAGCACCTCTCAATATTGGAGAGGTTGGATTTAAATGCCGAGTAGGAAATATATGCTTTTGTGTATTGATATAGGTTGGTGATCCATCTCAGGAAATGTGGACCAAATCCCCATTGATGAAGGATAGAGTGTAAATAAGGCCACGACAATTTATAAAATGCCCTTCGTATGTTTAACAGTGATAAATCCAGTTTGGTCTTTATGTATTAGAGAGCCAACAATGAGGTTAAGTCTGGAAGAGAGAATTTTGGATAGGATCTTGATAACAATGTTAAGGATGGATACCGGTCTATAGTTAGACCAAGATGTACCATCTTTATTGGGTTTAGGAATCATGGAGATGGAGGCAGTGAGCGATTCAGTACAAAAAATTGTGACCATTAAAGAGGGAGTTAAAGGCATCAATCACGAGAGGAGATAGTAGTGATATAAAACATTTGTAGTAAGTGGCTGAAAGGCCATCAATACCCTGCCGTTTACGTAACTTGAGTGATTTTATAGCGCTTTGTAATTCTATTTTGGTGATAGGCTTCTCTAGAGTTTCCTGATGGGATGGGGAGAGTGAGGGAGATGGATTTCAGATAGAAGTGTGGATAGACGGGATTGGTCAAATGTATTAGTATCTTGTATAATTCAGTTAGTTTTTTATGAAATACATCAAGAATTTTTAATGGGTTGCTAGTAAGTTTTAAGCGGATAGGTTTTCGGGTATAATTGGTCTTTCGCTATGCCAAAGCCAGAAAAGTGTCCTGTTTATTAGCTTTCATATAGAAAGTATGTTCATATCTACAAAGGGTTTTTTCAGCTGATTCCATCAGGAAAAGGTCAAGTTCCAGTCTTGTTTTATCGTAAACAAGTTTATTTGAATTTTTTTCCGAAGCTTTATAAAATGCTTCTTCTAGGCGTTTATGAAGTTGTTGTTTTTTCTTACAGTGGTGAGATGCTTGGCTGATACAAACCCCTCTGATACAAGGTTTAAGAGCTTCCCAATAGGTCAAAGGGTCTGTATCAGTAGCAATATTTTGGATAAGATAATCCTTAATGGCTTTCTGCAACTCTTGTCGATATGTAGAATTTGCCAAGTGCATGGTATAATATGTGAGTGTAAAATGAGTGCTGAGGTACTAACAGGAACAAAACGATGATCTATGCAGGAAAATTGTTTATAAGGATGGGAATAATGAGTGTATTGTCGCTTTGCAGGGTTTTGTTCTCGGCCGGTTTCAAGAAGAGAGTATTGGTGTATGAGTCGCTGGTAGGAATGTTTAGGTGTGGTAGTTGGGGTTGGGGATTTCTCAAGGAATGGGTAAAATATTTGGTTTGAGTCACCACCAATTATAAGAGTGCCTTGTTTATGTGATTCAACAACTGAAAAAAGATGGGAAAGAAATAACAGTGGGTTTTTGTTAGGAGCATAATAGGAGAAAATCGTAACCTCATTATCTAATAGTAGTCTGGATAAGATCAGGTATCTACCTTTGGGGTCTTTAGGTTATTTTTTAGGGGTGAATGGTATTGTTCGGTGGAAATCAATTGAGACTCCTCGTTTTTTTGGTATTGGTTGAGGCCGTATAAACTTGGGGATATTTGCGACTAATAATTTGGGGACGATTGTAAGCTAAAATGTGTCTCTTGTAGTCAAACCACATGTGCCGATAGTTTGGAAAAAAATAATAAGCATTAGTGCGCTTCGAAGGAGAGTTGAGACCTTTTACATTAACCACTTAAGACCCGGACCAAAATGCAGGTAAAAGACCAGGCCCCTTTTTGGGATTCTGCACTGCGTCGCTTTAACTTACAATTGCGCGGTCGTGCAACGTGGCTCCCAAACAAAATTGGCGTCTCTTTTTTCCCCACAAATAGAGCTTTCTTTTGATCACCTCTGCTGTTTTTATTTTTTGCGCTATAAACAAAAATAGAGTGACAATTTTGAAAAAAAATCAATATTTTTTACTTTTTGCTATAATAAATATCCCCCAAAAATATCGAAAAAAATGTTTTTTCTCAGTTTAGGCCGATACGTATTCTTCTGCCTATTTTTGGTAAAAAAAAACGCAATAAGCGTTTATCGGTTGGTTTGCGCAAAATTTATAGCGTTTACAAAATAGGGGATAGTTTTATTGCATTTTTTTAATTGCAATAAAATACAGTGAAGAACAGGGAAGCAGTGTTTACACACGGCTCTCCCCGTTCTTCAGCTCCGGGGACCAATCGCGGGACTCCAGCGGCGATTGGGTCCGCGAGTCCCGCGGTCCCAGTCACGGAGCTTCGGACCGGGTTGCGGGAGTGCGCTGCGGGCGCGCGCCCGCTGCCCACAGCTGGGTACTAGTACAGGACGTACCTGTACGTGGATGTGCCCAGCCGTGCCATTCTTCCGACGTATATGTGCAGGAGGCGGTCCTTAAGTGGTTTAAGGGGTTGTAAAGGAATATTTTTTTTTCATAATAAGCATCCTTTTCCTGCAGACATTCCTTTTTTCACTTCCTCATTGTTCGTTTTTGCTCAGAAGTTGCTCTATTAGTTCTCTGTTCTGTTCACTTCCTGCTTGTCTGATTGTTACTCACCACTGTGAAGGGAGACTTTACTGCGGTGGTCAGTGACGTGCTCGCCCCCTCCTGAGAACTACATCTGTGTGGCAGGACGCTCTCTACGTGTTAGAGACTTCAAGGAGGTGTGAATTACTGGGCGTGCCGCAATGCATACTGGGAAATGTAGTTCTTACATTAACAAACGCCGCAAACCAGGAAGTGAATGAGAGAACAGAAACTAGAACGCCGGAGGTGATAAAGATGAAGGAATTTAATAGGTATTTACTCGTTTTTTAACAGAATCATTACACTATTCTGTCTGTCTACCTTGCAGGCATTAATTTTAGCCCCAAATTTTTCCTTTACAACTCTTTAAGTGTCAATATATTCAGGGAAGACATTGCTAGAAATAGATAGGATCTAGTTGAAAGCTACTAGGTTTGAAATCAGGGATTTCCTTTCTGGAAGGGAGAAAGTTAAGAAAGGTCAGGTTATTTGTAAAGTAGGGATTTGAGAGGAAATTCTACAGGAGTTGAACAGCTTATATAAACACTAATATAATAGGTTTTTAAGAGAAGCTACCTGTAAAGGTATACAAAATCTAAAAGAAAAATGAAAAGTGCTCCTAATTGGAGCGGGTATCCAAAGGGTGGTGATAAATCACCAACCAGTGGACAAAAAAGTTCCAAAGAGCATCCAAATCAATGTTGGGCACTCGAGGAATGAATGGAGGTGCAGTGGGCTAGCTCCGGGACTACGGCAGCCATGTAACATTTCATTAGTAAGAACTATTTAACCAACAAGTCATAAGTATAGAGTGGATTTAGTGTAACTGTTATATACTTATGAGGTAAAGTAGGATAAATCCAAATAGTAGTTTCAATTTAGAATAATTAAATAATTTAAAGAAAAGTAAACTAATGAGTAGACAAAGGGTTGTCCCCGAATGCAGACACATCAGACCACTAAGCCTACTCAACAATGATTAACAAACTGTGTTTGTAACGAAATTGGATAAGTATATTTAGAAATTAAAGCTATATTTTCAATGTATATCTTCTAGGGGTGTAACCACTTGCCATCCCGGCCATTGTAGAATGACGGCCACAAGGTGGCTATTGACATCCTCGGCTCCTCCCGGCCACTGGGGGTGTGCGCCGGCGGCGCAAGCGCGTGCCCGCCGCGTCACTCAGATGTCAATGCGCGTGCCTGGCGGCCGCGATGTCCGCCAGGATTCCGTGATCGCCAGTTACAGAGACAGGGATTTAAGCACAGGGCGATTCTCAAACTAAGTACGCTTGGCCTTTTTCCAATCTCACTGATTGCGCCAAGCCGAGTTCTGCACATGCCCAGTGAGGTGCAGATTCGTGCGTGCATGCGCAGTACGGCCGGCCCTTCATTTGCATGGGGTCACGGCTCATTTCAATGGAGCACGCCCACTTCCTTCCCACTTGCAATAACCCCGCCTTACGCCTCGGGATTTACGTCGCGCTGGTGCAAATTTGGGCGCAAATGTGCTGTGGATACGGCACTTACGTCACAAAATTAAGGCGCCGTAACTTAAATGATATACTTTTTGAGTAACTTAATTTGCGCCACTCTACGTGAATCTGGCCCTATGTCCCTGAAAAATCAAGGATTCTTTATTTCTTGCTGCTTCCATCAGTTGTTCCCTTTCAACTCTGATTTTATTGAAATTTTAAATTACATAACAAAAAAAAAAACATTAACCACATCCTATAGATAATAATAAAGAACATACCACATTATAATAATATATAAAACATAAGACATATTACATATAAACATATACCAACGCACTGCCGCAGTCCCTAAAAAAAAAAAAAAAAAAGAACTGTCTACTCATCAATTAACTCCTATGTTATAAAGAAACACATAATGATACTCTAGGCCATACAGATTTTTATTTTTTCTAGACCCTAATAAGAATATCCCTGCCTTATCTTTCTTTGCCCAATTAGATAAAATATATAATTTCCTACTCCCTTTCTTCCACTCCCACAGTAGTGTTAGATATATCACACACAACACACACACACAAAAAATATATATATATATATATATATATATATATATATATATATATATATATATATATATATATATATATATATATATATATCTATATATATATATATAAATAAATTTTTAAACAAATAAATAAAACTACCAGAAATTGCTACTCAAACCAAAATCTTCTCGCTCGACCCAACTTTGAAACATTTTCACGTCCTCCCTTTAACCCATATATAGATTCCGTAATTCAAGGGATTCCCTTAGTGCCTTCCAAGGGTGCCAAATTTGGCAACATTGTTCATATGTGTCCACTTCCTGCAACAAGACAGTCTCCATCCTCTCAATATTGTCCATCTCTGAAACCCACTCAATCAACGATGGAACATACACTGACAGCCAGTGGTGCGGTATAATCACCCAGCTGTAAACTAATGTCTCAAAAGGCCTTTTTTAAATGCTTTTATACAAGCCGGGTAAAATGAATAGTAATTTGTGGTATGTTGGGAATAGTTACCCCAGTTGCTCGAGTATGAAGCTGAAGTATCATATCTCAAAAATTATGCACGGAAGGACATTCCCACCAAATATGCAATAGCAAACCCTTAGCAGAATGAAAGCGCCAACACAGGTCTGAGACATATGGATATATACAGTGGAGCAACAAGGGGCATCTACACCACCGAGAAAGAAGATTAAAATTTGTCTCATGTGCCTTAGTTGCTAATGACATACTATGTGTAAGGATAAATGCTTTTTCCTATTTCTCTAATTTAATTTGGACATTCAAGTCCATATTCCACTTACTGTATTTGTAAACTTTGACATTGATGGCGTCTAATGCCCTGTACACACGATCGGAAATTCCGACAGCAAAAGTCCAATGTGAGCTTTTGAATGGGAATTCCGACCGTGTGTATGCTCCATCTGACTTTTGCTGTTGGAATTTCTGCCAAAAACAAGATTGACAGCTGGTTCTCAAATTTTTAGACCGAAAAAATTCCTATTGGAGAATCCGATCGTCTGCAGCAATTCCGACGTGCAAAAAAAAACGACGCATGCTCGGAAACAATTCGTTGTATGCTTGAAAAGATTGAACTTCATTTTCTCAGCTCGTCGTAGTGTTGTATGTCACCGCGTTCTTGACAGACGAAAGTTCAGAGAACTTTTGTGTGCTGTGTGTATGCAAGCCAAGCTTGAGTGGAATTTTGATGGAAAATCCGATCGTGTGTACGCGGCAAAGGAATAAGAATATACACTGCAGACAAAATGTGTTCTGGTACATTTTCTTGTAATATAAATGACTCAAAAGTATCTGGCTCTCTATTAAATACATCCCTGAAAGGGAAGGAAGAAAGAAAGGACGATAGTTGCCGATATTCTTGCCAGTGATTAACCACTTCAATACCAGGCACTTACGCACCTTCCTACCCAAGCCAATTTTCAGCTTTCAGCACTGTCGCAATTTGAATAACAATTGCGCGGTCATGCTACACTGTACCCAAACAATTTTTTATCATTTTGTTCCCACAAATAGAGATTTCTTTTGGTGGTATTTGATCACCTCTGCAATTTTTATTTTTTGTGCAACAAATAAAAAAAAGTAGGATTTTTAAATAACAGCTTACCTGTAAAATCCCTTTCTTTGAGTACACCACAAGACACAGAGCCTCCATTCATTACATAGTGGGTTGTATGGTCACCAGAGGTGATTAGACACTGGCACAACCTATGAGAACAAGTTTCCCTCCATATAACCCCTCCCATACAGGAAGTACCTCAGTTTTGTAGCAAAGCAGTAAGTATTCCATAGAAGGGGGGACCTCTGTGTCCTGTGGTGTACTCAAAGAAAATTATTTTACAGGTAAGCTGTTATTTAAAAATCCTACTTTATTTATTGTACACCACGGGACACAGAGCCTCCATTCATTACATAGTGGGATGTCCCAGAGCAATGCTCAATATAAAGGGTGGGAAACACAGATCCATCAGGCCACCATAAACAAGAAGCCCTAGACCTCTGCCTGCAGCACACTACACCTGAAGGCAGAATCCTCATTGGCTCTTGCATCTATTTGATAGAATTTTGTAAATATATGGACTGAGGACCGAGTTGCAGCTTTACAGATCTGAGCCAGCACTGATCGCTCTGGTCAAATGCGTCTTAACAGGAAAGGGAGGAATCTCCTTCCTTAAATCATGGTGGATTTTTATATCGGTTGGCCCTTTTTGGGACCATCTGGTACAATAAACAAAACATCTGTTTTATGTATTTGAGATAAACTTTTACTGCCCTCACTACATCTAGAGAGTGCAATAACCTTTCCTCCGCTGTCTGCGGTTCAGGAAAAAAGGAAGGCAAAATAATGTCTTGATTTAAATGAAATGCTGATACCACCTTTGGAAGAAAGGTAGGATGAGGGCGTAGTACAATTTTGTCTTTATGACAAATTAAATAAGGTTCTTTAGCAGAAAGAGCTGCTAACTCCGATACCCTCCCCTGGGCCTTGTAAAAGACTCTGCCAGGACTTTTAGCATTTGCAAAAAGCGAAAGTGCTGGACCCTAGAGCCCAGTCCTCCGAAGAGAGACATTACAGGCGATACCTTCTGCGCGAGGCCCGGATACTATCCAACTGGGACGTAATAAATTAAGCATCTTGGATGGACCCGAAGTATAGCTCTTCTTCCCAAAGGGCCTCCCAAAGGGCCTCCATGGCAGAGCTTCCTTTAGCACTTATTCTCATCTCATCCAATCTTCTTAGACACTGGCGAAAAAATGTAGGTACTTCCTGTATGGGAGGGGTTATATAGAGGGAAACTTGTTCTCATAGGTTGTGCCAGTGTCCAATCACCTCTGGTGACCATACAACCCACTATGTAATGAATGGAGGCTCTGTGTCCCGTGGTGTACGATAAAGAAATAAAGTTTTTATTTTTTTCTGTAATTTTTTTTGTAAATAGGTAAGTTTTCTTCTTCAATTATGGGCACTGATATGGCTGCACTGATGGGCACTGATAAGGCGGCACTGATGGACACCAATGGGGTGGCACTGATGAGGTGGCACTGATGGGCACTGATGATGGTCACTGATAGGCAGCACTGATGGGCACTGATAGGCGGCACTGATGGGCACTGATAGGCAGCACTGTTATGCGGCACTGATGGGCACTCATAGGCGGCACTTATGGGTGGCACTGATGGGTACTTATGGGTGGCACTGATAGGTGGCACAGATGGGCACTGGTGGGCACGGATGGGCATGGGTGGGCACTGAGAGGTGGCACTGATGGACACTGAGGGGTGGCACTGATGATAGTGATGGTGGCATTGCTGGGCATCACTTGTTTTATCTTGTTGCCAGTCAGTGCCCATGTTGCCAGTCAGTGCCCATTTGTGTCTATTGACACGCTGCACCACCAATCGCCGCGATGCACGCCCCCACGGGCGCGGCAGCTGTTATCCTGCTGGACATCAATAGACGTCCAGTTAGGATAAAAGAACCACTTCCCGGACGTCAATCTGCTATTGACCGGACGGGAAGTGGTTAATTGATTGCTGCTGTATAGGAATCAAATTTGATAGCAATGGAAGATCTCTCTGACAAAGAGTTTGAGATATTCTGACTCCTTACTCCATACCAAAAAATCCCACTTTAGGGGAAGTCCTAGTTGAGTTTGTAATTTATTCCAAGTATGTAATAAATGTGCTGTAAGAAAAGACAAAAAAGAAACTGGACCCTGGACAGAGATATCTAACCAGGGCAGTGCCTGGAGATCAAAACGGGCAATTGACTGTTCTATGTGTACCCATTGTTTAAGGTGAGAATGATGGAACCAGTTTACTAGTCTAGTTAACACCGCTGCAACATGGTAGTAATATAGGTCCGGTGCCCCTACACCCCCCTTTGCTTTAGTGAGAAATAGAATTCTCCTTTGCAGTCTAGGTCTATTGGAACCCCAAATAAACCTTGTAATAGCAGATTGTAGAGTAACAAAAAAGGAACGGGGGCCGCTATAGGTATAGTTTGAAAAAGATAGAGGAAACGTGTTACTATATCCATTTTCAAAATATTGATCTCCCAAACCATGAATACTGGGCTCGATCGTACTTTATACGGGGCTCGATCGTACTTTTTAAGGTCTTGTATTGTACGCTGCATAAGAGGGTAATAATTTTCTATATATAGCCTATAAAGATCTTGTGGAATTTTTATACCCAAAATCTTAAGTGTCGAAGTACAGATCTTAAATGGGAAATTATTCCCAAGAGCCTGAACTTGATTTGGTGACAGAGATACATTAAGAATTTCTGATATGGACAAATTACCTTTAAAATTACTCAAGGCTCCAAAACGCTGAAATTCGTACAGAATAGATGGCATGGGGACATGTGGGTTGGTAATGCAGAGTAACAGATCGTCAGCAAACACTGTCAATTTTACCTCCTGCCCGTCTAATGATATGCCTGTAATACAAGAATGTTGACTGAGAGCCCAGATGTTCCATTACTAGGATGAACAAGAGGGGAGATAGCAGACATCCCTGACACATACATTGAATGGGAAAAGTAGAAGATAACGATTGATTAATCCGTATTCTTGCTCTTGGCTTAGTATACAATATCATGATTTTCCTTAGCAGAATTGGTCCTAGTCCTATGTGAATCAGAGTTTGTTCCAAAAACAGACACCCAACACGATCAAATGCCTTCTCTGCATCAACAGAGAGAAGGCAAGCTGGTATTTTTGCCGAGTATAATCAATGAGTAAAAGGGATTTAAACGTATCATCACGTGCCTCTCTCCCCTGTGCAAACCCAACTTGATCTGTATGTACCAGATATGGAATATGTAAGGAAATCAATTAAAAATATCTACCACAATTAAAGAAATAGGACGATAACTGAAACATAAATTAAAATCCTTATCCGGTTTAGAAAGTAATGTAATTTGCGCCTCTAGTGTCTGGAGTGTAAACCTATTACTAGCAGATAAGCTATTAAACACCCAAAGCATGAATGGTGTAATAGAATCTTTATAGATCTTATAAAATTTTGATGTAAAACCATCAGGACCGGGACTTTTACCCGACGATGTATTAGTAAGCAATTCCAATAATTCCTCTATTAAAAAAGAATTCCCACTCTCTTCATCTAGTTTTTGGATAGCAGTTTTGTGCATATATTCCTGTATACGATGGCCAAGAGAATCTAAGTCGGAAGATAATGGGGGGGGGGGGGTAAGATTGTACAAAGCTGTAAAATAATCACAAAAGGCCTTTTGAAGAGAGTGTGGATCTGAAGTAATTTCCCCAGATGGTAACGCAATACTAGGTATAAAAGTCATTAAAGAGTGGGGATGCAATGCCCTTGCAAGTGGTCTCCCAGACTTCTCCCCATATTGGTACTTTCCTAACTCATATCTATGTTGACGTTTACTGTGGGACACCTTTACTAGATTGTAGTAAAGATTGGCGTAGAGCACTGAGATCACATGACTCTGGGGAGACGAGCTAGAACACAACGACTCAAAGATAGTAGGAGGCTTTGTGAAGCATTCTCTGCTATCTGCGTTGTCCAAGTAGTTTTTGAGTTGCATATAGGCCCAAAAAGGGAAAGATTTTTAGCTAGATTCAAGTAGAGCGCCTTAACTTTGCGGCGGCGTAGTGTATCGTGTTTACACCACGCCGCCGTAAGTTAGCGAGGCAAGTACATGATTCACAAAGTACTTGCCTGCTAAGTTACGGCGGCGTAGCGTAAATCGGGCAGGCGTAAGGGCGCCTAATTCAAATTCGGCTGAGGGGGCGTGTTTTATGTTAATGGGGGTTGACCTGACGTGATTGACGTATTTTACGAACGGCCCATGCGCCGTCCGTGTACATATCCCAGTGTGCATTGCGACAAAGTACGCTGCACGGTCCTATTGGTTTCGATGTGGACGTAAATCCCTATTCACGGACGACTTACGCAAACTACGTAAAATTTTCAAATTTTGACGCGGGAACGACGGTTATACTTAACATTACTATTCCAGCTATTTGATGGAATAACTTTTGGCCTGAAAGTACGTTACGTAAACGGGGTATCTTTACTGCGTCGGGCAAGCGTACGTTCGTGAATCGGCGTATCTACTCATTTACATATTCTAGGCCGACTGCAATGGAAGCGCCACCTAGCAGTCAGCCTAAAAAGTACACTTTAGGATACGACGGTGTAAGACACTTACGCCGCTCGTATCTGAGCCTAATTTAAGCGTATGTGGTTACCAGAATACGCTTAAATTAGCGTTGGCGCAGATTCAGACTTAGGCTGGCGTATCTACTGGAGTTATCCTTGCCTGAGGAACCTACCTCTCGAAAATAAGTGTTTAGCCTGCATTTCTGCATATGGCAACTCCACTGTTAAGAAAACCATGGCCATTCCTAGGGGAAAATCTGGATTTCCCTTGATAGGGGTGATCGCGCAGTTTTTATCTGATATTGCATGTGTTTTGCAAGCCCTATCAAATGCCTGAACTGTCGCCCCAATAAGTGGATGCGTGTGCATAAGAGGTGTTCTGTCTTTTTTGGAGACCCAGGGGGTTAAACAAAGCTCCGTTGATAAGATCAATTGCTCGAGCAGCACCCAGCCCTTACATCACATATGTATCCTCCAGTCAACCACCCTAGCTAGGTGGACAGCCCAGTAGTACCTCTGGAGATCTGGCAAACCAATGCGCCCCCTGATTTTGGAAGGACCAGCTTTGCCCACCCAATTCGGGCTGCCTTGGATCCCCAAAGAAAGGCACTGCACATCCTCCTGTAGGACATGAAAAAATAAGGTGGTAAATGGATCGTGATAGTCTGCATCTTGTATAGTATCCGGGGGAGCACCGTCATCTTAAGGATTGAGGCCCTACCAAACCAAGAAACAGTGTGTGCCTCCCATTTGTGGAGGTCTTGTTGTATTTTCTTAAGTTCTGACAGGAATTTTTTTTCATAGAGATATTTAAATCTACCAGGAAGCTGGATACCCAAATAGGTGATAGCATCCGTTTTCCAGCAGAAATGGAAATTCGACTGGCAGAGTTGTACTAGCTTAAGAGGTAAAGAAATATTTAGTGTAAAGGACTTTGAGTCAGCGATACAATCTATAATCGCTACCGAAATCGCCTGATGACATAGTGGATCTGACATAAGGGTTTCATTTAGACGCCATGACCAATCGAAACGAGGGGTCTGGGGAGGTTGTATTGTAAAAAAGAGAGGTGAGCGATCAGACCAAATGAAGGACCCAATATCCATAATTGCATTCCATTCCAATAACTGTGATTCCGTAAAAAAATATCTAACCTACTGTAAGATTGGTGAACTGATGAATAATCCCGATTTTTAAGATTTAAGATACGCCAGAGATCCAACAATTGGTGTTCAGACAACTCTCTTTTAAGGGCTCTCAACCGACTATAAGAAATATTTGATTGCTGAGAGGAGGTATCCATCTGGGGTTCTATTACCATATTAAAATCTCCTCCTACAAGAATTGTGCCCTCTGCAAATTCTGTCAAGAGGTAAAGATATTGTGTAATTGCCGTTATTTGAACATAATTTGGAATCTAGAAATTGGCGATTGCAAAAGCTCTATTCCAAAGCCTAAATTTAAGAAAGACATACTGGCCATTTGGGTTAGTTACATGCTCCAAGACCAGTATTGGTAAACGCTTATGAATAGCGATGGAGACTCCCCTACTTTTGGTTGAGGACAAGGTACTATAAAAACCATCTTGAATAGTATCTTCATGAGCATGTTGGAATACAGTTTGCTTTAAAATGGGTCTCTTGAAAAAGTATAATATCTACCCTGGCTTTGTGAAGAGCATATACAATTTGACCTCTTTTGGATTGTTTATTGATACCCCTAACAATATATGAACAAAGTTTCATCAGTTGTTCCTTCAAGCGAAAATAGTGCATTTTCATTATGATATCTCTAGGGGGTCCATCTTCTTCACTTGAAGTTAGGGCTCTGTGAATTCTGTCCATTTCTAGACGTTCAATTGAGATAGGTGGGGCAAGTTCTTGAAAGAGTGCTGTTATGGTTGATTGTAGATCTTCAATATCTTCAGGAATACCGTGGATTTGTAGATTTGATCTCTGGTCCTGTTTTCAAAATCTTTAAGATGGATTTGAAGGGTATTATAATCATATTATGATTATTTCAGATTTTAGGTGCTGAAAGCGGTACCCTTATTTTGCATGGAAATTTGCCATTTTAAATTGTAGGCCTGTAATTCTTAGGAATAACTCGCTTAAATCTGTCCAAACCACAGTCTAGTAGACATCTCGGGTATGATAAAGTTTGAAACACAAAATCATAAATGATAATATAATAAATAACTATAAATAATAACATATAATAATAATATAATAATAATAATAATAATAATAATAATAATAATAATAATACTTTTTATTCAATACATTTTAGTAAATAATATAATCAAAAACACTGAATTTTTTTGGCCAAACAAGGGTGCAGTATTAGTAGTCATATTGCTTCAGTAAACGTCCCGGGTATGGAAAATTTTAAAGCATGGTAAAGCACAAAGTCCGATGTCACAATCAGGACAATAGAACCTGGCTTCTTTACCGGTGTTTTTAGGCAGTAGTAGTGTGAACATAGCAGGGATTCGGCTGCCACAGAACAGGTACGTGTGCCCGGGTTTCCGGCGGGTGGAAACCCAGGCACATGTGCAGCGGAGCGGGCTGGCAGGCAGCAATTTGCCGCCCCCTGAAAGTGCCGCCTGGGACCGAGGTACCATTGGGTCCCATGGTAGGGCCGGCCCTGCCAATATGTTTCAGGGTGAGTTTAAGAAAAAGCCAAAAAGCGTGTTGAAGGCTGTTGCAGCATCTGTGGATAGCAAACTCTTAAGCCCTAAACACACAATCGGGTTGTCTGCTGAAAACCGACCTATGGACTGTTTTCATCAGACAAACCGATCGTGTGTGGGCCCCATCGGTTTTATTTCCACCGGTGTAAAAAAATAGAACATGTTTTAAAAAATTCCTATGGATAATAAAACAATAGAAAGATCCGATCGCCTGTATGGAACTCCGTCGGTCAAAAATCCATACATTCTCAGAATCAAGTCGACGCATGCTTGGAAGCATTGAACTTCTTTTTTTCGGCTTGTCGTAATGTTGTACGTCACCGCGTTTGGACACGATCGGATTTTTGACTGATGGTGTGTAGGCAAGACTGATGAAAGTCAGCTTCATCGGATAGCCGACGAAAAAAATCCATCGGATTAGATTCCATCAGATATCTGATCATGTGTACAGGGCTTTAGGAGTATATTTATTAACTGCTTGCCGACCAGCCGCCGCAGTTATATGGCGGCAGGTCGGCACGGCTGCGCGAGATCACGTAGCTATACGTCATCTCGCGAATCAGCCAATAGGGGCGCGCGCCCCTCGCTTGCCCCTGGTCCCGACGCACGTGCCTGGCGGGCGCGATCACCGCCGGGCACCCGCGATCACTTGTTACAGAGCGAGAACCGGGAGCTGTGTGTGTAAACACAGAGCTCCCAGTCCTGTCAGGGGGAGAAATGCCTGATCGTCTGTTCATACAATGTATGAACAGCGATCAGTCATTTCCCCAAGTCAGTCCCACCTCCCCTTCAGTTAGAACACACACAGGGAACATAATTAACCTCTTCCTCGCTCCCTAGTGTTAACCCCTTCCCTGCCAGTGGCATTTTTATAGAAATCAATGATCGCTATAAAAATGCCAATGGTCCCAACAATGTGTCAAAAGTGTCCGAAGTGTCCTCCATAAGGTAGCAGTACCGATAAAAATCGTTTTAGTCCGCCATTACTAGTAAAAAAAAAAATATTAATAAAAATGCCATAAAACTATGCCATTTTTGTAGACGATATAACTTTTGCGCAAACCATTTAATAAACGCTTATTGCGTTTTTTTTACGAAAAATATGTAGAAGAATACGTATCGGCCTAAACTGAGGAAAAAAATTGTTTTTTTATATATTTTTGGGGATATTTATTACAGCAAAAATTCAAAAAATATTCATTTCTTTTCAAAATTGTCGCTCTATTTTTGTTTATAGCACAAAAAATAAAAACCGTAGAGGTGATCAAATACCACCAAAAGAGAGCTCTATTTGTGTGGAAAAAAAGGTCGCCAATTTTGTTTGGCAGCCACGTCGCACGACCGCGCAATTGTCAGTTAAAGCGACGCAGTGCCGAATTGCAAAAAGTGGCCTGGTCATTGACCAGTAATATGGTCCGGGGCTGAAGTGGTTAAAGGCAAATAGACTGTGCGCTTTGCAAGTGCAGTTGCATTAATTTTCCCCAGAGCTTAGTAAATGTGGTAAAGCTCTGCTGATTTTCATTCACCAATAATGTGCAAGGGAAGCTGTATCACATTTATAGCTGTTCTTAGAAAGTGTGCCATCTATTTGTCTTTAGTAAATCCACCCCAATGTTTTCCCTCAAATGTATGATATAAATTATTCTTGCTCTATTATCTTTAGCTTCCTGTTAGGTATAATATCAACTTGATCTGGGTGAACAAGTGAGGGAAAGTAGTTGTGTAGTGAGGATACAGTATCAAAGGGTCAACAATAATGAGGGAAAATTAGCCTATATTTAGTGTAAATGGAATGGTCTTTTACTTCTTTTGGAATGACTGAAATGTGGGCCCAAAGGTCTCAGGAAATGTTATGGCCATTTAAGATGGAATTGTATGCTTTAACAAAGCTGGAACCTACAAGCTGTGGAAATGGCTTGTAGTACCTGGTTGAATACCCATCAGGCTTTGCCTGGTTTTAAAGATTGAATCGCCTCATAAAATTCTTGAAATGTTATAGGGGTGTCAGAAAGCCACATCCAATATTTCCTCAGCTGCTCCTCAGCTACAACATTTGGGAATTTGTTTATGAAAAATAATTTCTGCATTGTGTCTTAAAGTAATAAAGGGTTTGTAAAGGAATTTTGTTTTATCTTAATAGCTTCCTTTACCTTAATGCAGTGCTGTTTTCATGTCCTCATTGTTCGTTTTTGCTCTCAAGTTGCTGTAATTCTTCTCTGATCTCCACAGTACTGGGCACGTTCTCTCTGTGGTCATTAATCAAGGAGGTGTGATTACTGTGTGTCTACAACCCCTCAGCACCAATCAGTTTCGTTTTCCAAACCATCACTGCCCTGTATTGGCTCTGTGGCTCTGTAGAGCAGAGAAGCAGGAAACATGCTAAAACGAAAATAGAAACTACAGGTACATTATATGATTGATTTGTATCTATTTTTTAAATGTTTTTAAAAGGAATCAGTTAACTATTATGTCTCTATACCCTGTAAACAGTCATTTCAGCAAAAAAAAATGTTTTATTTACAACTCCTTTAAAGTCTTTTTTTTTGTTTTTGTTTAAAAATAACAAACATGTTAAACTTACTCGCTGTGTGCAGTGTTTTTGCCATGTATCAGCCCAATTCTTCTCTTTTCGGGTCCCCTGCCAGCGTTACTGGCCCTCCTCCTGCCTCCTGCCCCCACAGCAAGCAGCTTGCTATGGGGGAACCTGAGCTGAGCCACTGCTCTCTGTGTCCATTCAGACATGGAGACACAGAAGGTTTTTTATCTTAATGCATCAACTGCATTAATATAAAATACCTTCTGCCTTTAATAGCTGTGGTGCATTGCATGCTCTAACAATGTCAGGATGCCACACCTATAGTTTCCATTTGCTTCTTGTTGCACCTTGTTTGCAGTTTATTATGCTGCTCTGTCATGTTTTCCACAGTTGCTCCTCAGCTGCCAAATCTGGGCATTTTTTATGCAGGGTCACTCCTGCACACCACCGTTAAGCCACATACACACTATCAGTTTTCCTGCAGGTTTTCTCTTCAGGTTTACCAAAACCATGTAGTGCAAGGGCCTGCCTGATTGCATACAAATTGAAACTCTTGAGGTTTGACCTCATATTAGATGGTTTTGGTAAACCCGAAGAGAAAACCTGCAGGAAAACTGATAGTGTGTATGGGGCTTAAGTGGTGTATTACTCTATACTGCTCCAATAATGTCAAGGTGCCTCATCTAACATTGATGCAGCTGCTCCTTACAGTTATAGTAATGAAAGTTAAAGCATGCTCTTTTCAGCCTAATCCTGTGGTCTAATAATATAGAATATTTGTAGCTATTGTCCTTTTGAGCTAATGTAGTCTAAATGTGTGTTTTTTTTTTCCCTTAAAACCTGCCTAGCATAATGTTGATTTTTGTCCTGCAAAAATGCTTGAATTCTGACATTTACAAAATACAGACTAATTCAAATGTTTGTTATACTGACTATGCAGTATGTGCACGAGTCCTTTTTTCAAAGAAAGAAGGGAATACTTTATTATGTTCTTTGTCCTCAAACTCTATGGTATGCACTTGAAATTGCACATGCAAGGAAAATAAAAAACAGCATTTTAGCCTGCACATGATTGGATAATAAAATCAGCAGAGCTTCCCTTCATTTCAGATCTACCCCTCAGATTTACAGCGACTGCACTTCCAACTGCACTTTCAGTGCAATTTCAAGTGCACTTTGCACTTGTAGTTTGCACTTGTAGTGCAAAGTGGATTTGCCTTTCGTAAATAACCCCCTATATGTTTTATCAAATGGGATGTCCCAGAGATGTATTAAAACTTGCAGTGTATATAATAGCCCTGCCTTCTTAATAATAAAAATCTAAGTGACTTTTTATTTTACACTACAGAGCTACAGGCTCAAATGATGTGCAGTGTTTCTGTAATATTTCTGCTTTGTTTCTCTGACATAACACAGCGCAATTCGTACTTCTGGTTAAAAAAGTTCCTATTCTCTTTCTGTTCAAATGTGGCCCACTAAAACAGCTTACATGACATGTGGTGTGTCTCTGTAACATCTCTGCTTTGTGTCTCTGACATAATCCACTGTTATTGTTATTTCTGACATGATGGGCATCCTCTGCCTCCTACCTTTGTCTTAATCCACTGTAATTTATATTTCTTGATCAAAATGCCTTGTCTCTTTCTCGTCAAGTGCAACCTACTAAAAAGGGCTGATATAATCTCTCTTCAAATGCAAACTACTAAAAAAGAATAATAAATAAAATAACAAATATCGTACAATCCCATATACCCAATTCTATACCCAAAGTTAATCCAGAGGAAGGCAAAAAAAAAACAGCAGAGCATGCTCTAATTTGCTACAGCAGGGGAAAAAATTCCTTCCTGATCCCCCGAGAGGCAATCGGATTTTCCCTGGGTCAACTTTACCTATAAATGTTAGTACCCAGTTATATTATGTACATTTAGGAAATTATCCAGGCCCTTCCTAAAGCAATCTACTGAGCTTGCCAGAACCACCTCCGGAGGGAGTGTATTCCACACTTTCACAGCTCTTACAGTGAAGAAACCTTTCCATATTTGGAGATAAAATCTTTTTTCCTCTAGACATAAAGAGTGCCACAAGTCTTCTGTGTTGACCGTAAAGTAAATAACTCAACACCAATTTCACTATATGGACCCCATATATATTTGTACATGTTGATCATATTCCCCCTTATTCTCCTCTTCTTAAGAGTGAATCAATTCAGTTCCTCTAATCTTTCCTCATAGCTGAGTTCCTCCATGCCACAGTGGCACCAAAAGCCTCACGATGACTCATCTTGATAGGAGAATAAAGAAATATTGCGCCGGCAGGTGAGTACAATACCGCCAAACCAGCATAACCAATCAAAAAAGGCCAACAGGCCGAACAAAAAACAACATTACCCCCAGTCTACCCATCCAATTAAACCTACCCCCTCAGCAAACATAGGGTAAGTATAAAGGATACAGCGCTTGCTAATTAATACCTTCAATAGAGATTGTTCATCCAGCAAATACCAGTGTCCCCTATGCTTGGAGCAATAGGGCCATAATCAGTGGCGGGGGTACCAGCCCAGGGGAGTCCAACCAAGCCTGCCATATAAAGTAGAATTTCTGAGTAGCATTTCTGTGCTGATAAGTCAGGTGTTCTCGTATAAGAATGTAGTTAACCTGATCTATCCACGGGGCGTGTGGGGACAACCAAAACCTGGCCACCAGTTTTCTAGCTAAGTACAAAAGTCTGATCACTGCTACATTAGTAGGGGGAGGAGATACCCCCTCATCAACTGCTTCCAATATGCATATTAGGGGGTCCAAAGGGACCCTAACTTGATAGACCGAGGAGATAACCTCAGTGATATCACCCCAATACCGGTGCAACCTGGGACAGCGCCACATCAGGTCAATGAGTGACCCCTCCTCCCCACAACGTTTAGGGCATATAGACGAGTCTCTCCTTCCCCAACGATGTTGTTGAATAGGTGTGCGGTAGGGCCTATGTAGTAAAAATAAATGGGAGAGTCTATGCGATTGTGATACAGACGTGAGTGGTCCCGCTTGCAAGCAAATATCCCAAGTCTCATCATTTATGTCCCCTAAGTCTGTCTTGCCCCTTCTGCACGATAAAGTCGCTGAGTTTTGAATGTATGACAATAAACATGAATAAATATGGGAAATAAGTCCTTTTTTTAGAGGGTGACTAGTAAGTATGAGAGTAGAGATCCGGCTCTGAGCCTGTAAAGCATGGTGGACCTGAAGGTACCTATAAAACTGATGTGTGGGGAGGTCAAATTCTGTCTGTAGCTCAGTACAGTTGAGCAATATTGCAAATACCAGCTCCCCTCCACGTCTGGAAACCTTCCAATTTGAATAATTCAGCCAAATTAGAATTATCCCATAATTGGGTGTCTTCCAGAAACCATGAGATCCGAAAACCCGACCTAACCAAGGTCCAACGTTTTTTCAGAAGAACCACAGTGGATGCGGCAGGTGAGGTAATCCCGCCTCCGGATTTGCCAGTACCGAAGTGTCCTGGGTTCCTGTCCACAATAGAGTCTCAATAGAGTCGAAATCACCCCTGAGCCCCATTCTACCCAGGTGCTGCAGTTGGGAGGCATAAAAGTAAAGCTTAGGGTTGGGAACCTCCGCTCCCCCCCTGATCTTTACCATATTGCAGGGTAGTAAGTCTAATCCTTGCTACTTTTTTTCTTCCAAATTAGGGACCTGAATAGGGTATCAATATGGGAAAACCACCTATGAGGTATCCACTGAGGGGAATTATGCATAATATACAGCAACTGGGGGCTCCAGACCATCTTTATAAGATTTATCCTACCTATGACTGAAAGTGGGAGCTTGCACCAAGTATTACACGTTAGTTGAAGTCTTTTAAAAAGTGGCAGGAGGTTGTCTGTAAGGTAAGACTGTGGGTCAGCCATAACCTGAACCCCCAGATATTTAAAGGAGGAGACCACCTTGAGGGATTCCGCAGAAACCGGCAACGAAATCGCTGAGTCATCCACGGGTAAAATAACAGATTTACTCCAGTTGATGGAGAATCCCAACAAGGCTCCAAAGTTCTGAATTACCTCCATAGCCCTGGTCAGCGAAACATCTACATCCCCCAAATACAACAGTGTATCATCCGCGTAAAGGGAGACCTTCTCCATGCTCAGACCCCTTTTGAAGCCCACAATAGCAGTAAATGACCTTATAGTAGCCGCCAGTGGCTCCAGGGCCAACGCGAATAGCAGGGGTGACAAAGGACACCCCCTGTCTTGTGCCCCTAAAAAGAGGGAAAGGGAGGTCTCCGTTGACATGGATCCTGGCAGTGGGAGCAGCGTAAAGAAGTCGTACCCATTGAATAAAATTATCACCAAATTAGTCCAAAGCGTCTCAGAACCTCCCATAAATAAGGCCACTCGACGCTATCAAAGGCCTTAGCCACGTCAAGAGAAAAAACTGCTCTCCGACCAGGGTTATCAACAGGTATCTGAAGGTTAAGGAAGAGGCGTCTAATATTAACCACTTGACCACCGGGCCTATTCTGGCACTTCTCTCCTTCATGTGAAAATCACAATTTTTTTGCTAGAAAATTAATCAGAACCCCCAAACATTATATATTTTTTTTAGCAGACATCCTAGGGAATAAAATGGCAGTCATTGCAATACTTTTTGTCACACCGTATTTGCGCAGCGGTCTTACAAGCGCACTTTTTTTGGATAAAAATCACTTTTTTGAATTAAAAAATAAGACAACAATAAATTTTGCCCAATTTTTTTATATATTGTGAAAGATAATGTCACGCCGAGTAAAATGATACCCAACATGTCACGCTTAAAAATTGCGCCCGCTCGTGGCATGGCGTCAAACTTTTACCCTTAAAAATCTCGATAGACGACGTTTAAAAAATTCTACAGGTTGCATTTTTTGAGTTGCAGAGTAGGTCTAGGGCTAGAATTATTGCTCTCGCTCTAACGATCGCGGCGATACCTCACTTGTGTGGTTTGAATACCGTTTTCATATGCGGGCGCTACTCGCGTATGCGTTCGCTTCTGCGCGCGAGCTCGTCGGGATGGGCCGCTTTAAAAAAAATTTTTTTGTTTTCTTATTTATTTTTATTTAGTTTTATAATTTTTTACACTGAAATAAAAAAAAAAATTGATCACTTTTATTCCTATTACAAGGAATGTAAACATCCCTTGTAATAGAAAAAAGCATGACAGGTCCTCTTAAATATGAGATCTGGGGTCAAAAAGACCTCAGATCTCATATTTAGACTTAAATGCAAAAAAAATAAAAAAAAATAAAAATGTAATTTTTTCAAATGACAAAAAAAAAAATGTTTCTTTAAGAGGCTGGGCGGGACTGACGTTTTGACGTCACTTCCGCCCAGCAGAGCTATGAGGACGGGTGAAGGAGATTTCTCCTTCAGTCCCGTCCCCGCTCAGCTGCCGGACACATCCGATCCCCTCCGCCGCTACCGACGGCTCCGGTAAGCGGCGGAGGGCGCGGGAGAGCGGCGGGGGGGCCCCTCTCAGCGCCACAGATAACGGCGATCTCGCGGCGAATCCGCCGCGGAGACCGCCGTTATCGTGTACACCCCCGCCCCCTGAAAAGATGAATATTTTGGTTGTGGCAGCAGCTGCTGCCGTTACCGAGATATTCAACTTTAAAAACAGGACGTCTTTTTGACATGGGGCGGTGGTCAAGTGGTTAAGGGCCGTGGATCGAGAGGGTATGAACCCTGACTGATCTTTATGAACCAACTTGTGAATGACTCTTGCTAATCTGGTAGACAATACCCTTGCCAATAATTTGACATCTGTCGTTAATAAAGAGATGGGCCTATAGGAATCAGAAGAACGTGCCTCCTTACCGGGTTTTAACAGAAGGACAATAATTACCTCATTCATAGAGGGGGGTAAACAACCCTTTTCAAGTGCATCCACAAAAACCTCCCGGAGATGTGGTATCAGAGTATCAGAGTAGCGCCATTCGAGCCCGGAGACTTACCAGGAGAGGAGGGCGCCAAGGCCTCCAACATCTCATCCACCGAGAGGGGGGGCATTCAGTTGCTCCACATCCAAAGTGTGGGATAGGACATGAATCCAAAAAGGAATTAATTTCTGCTAAAGTAGGTGAAACTTTTGAGGAATACACATCAGCATTGAATTCTCTGAAGGTGGACAAAATATCTGCATGGGAAGAGAGCAAGACTCCCGAGGAATCAATGATCTCTGCTACATGCGATGACCCCCTCTGTAACCTCACCATCAATGCAAGCATATGGCCCGTTCCCTCCCCCTCCTCAAAATATTTCTGCTGGAGGAAGAACCATTTATTTTCCGCTTTTGTCAAAACCAACTGCTTAGCGATATGTTGGGCCTCCTGCTAGAGTCTTTCAGTATGTTCAGAGGGGGAGTCCACAAAGGCAGACTCAGCCCTCTTAACCTCCCGAAGTACAGTTCGTTTCCAAGCCCTGGTCCCAGTCTTAATAGAATTCATTGATTTAATAAATTTGCCCCTCAAAAAGGCCTTCAGCGTGTCCCAGAAAGTACCGAGACCAACTGAATGCTTATTAATGCGTATAAACACAGTCAGGTTAGCAGAGAAGGGGTCAGGACTAGGGAAAAGCGATAGCCAGAACGGGCTTGGTCACCCCAGACAAGAGAATCACAACACAAAAAGGGGAATGGTCAGAGACCGTTCTAGCCTCATATCGCGAGGAGGAAATTAGGGGGGGGGCATCTCGTCATTACCTAAGCCCAGGTCATTCCTGGAGAGGCCACCATATGTATCAGAATGACATGAATAGCATTTAGTCTGCGGATGATGAAGTCTCCAAACGTCTCTCAACCCCAACTCCGACAGGAGCCGGGGTGAATGATGTCGGACCCCCTCTCACGGCAGCCGCCGGGGCCCTAATAGAATATTTGTCCAGATCAGCATCCAAATAATTGTTAAAGTCCCCCAAGATAATAGCAGGAATACCTGAGTGGCATGATAAAAAGGTAGCCAAAGTTTTAAGCACCTCCGCTGAGAAAGGGGGAGTATATACACATTAGCAATAATGCATACAAGGTTATCCAGCGAGCATAGCAAAAATATAAACCTGCCATAAGGGTCAACAAGTAAGGATATACATTTAAAAGAGACATTCGAGCCAATCAGCACGCTAACCCCTCTAGCATACGATGAGAAGGCAGAGTGAAACTGTGTACCAAACACCATAGAGGAGAATGGAGACTCTTGGCCAGGTAATATATGGGTTTCCTGCAGGAACATTACAGAGGAGCCCAAGTGTTTAAGCATTGTAGCACCGCCAGCCATTTCACTCTGTCTCCCAAGCCCCTCACATTCCAACTTGTTATCACACACTGTTTAGCCATAACGTATCAAAAGCCATATGCAGTGGGCACCAGAGAAGGCAAGGTAACATCCCAATAATGACCCAAAGGGCACAGTACATAATGAAAATCAGCAAGCAGTCCTTGATCAAGCATGCATGACCTGAAAAAAAAAAAGGGTTGTTAGGTAGCTTAAAGCGGTTCTCCACCCCAAAGTGGAGTCCCGCTGATCGGAACCCTCCCCCCCTCCGGTGTCACATTTGACACCTTTCAGGGGGGAGGGGGGTGCAGATACCTGTCTAAAGACAGGTATTTGCACCCACTTCCGGCCCGGCATTCACGGGCAAAAGACGGGCATTTCGTCACTTCCCGTCACCCCCCCCCGTTGTGTGCTGGGAACACTCGGCTCCTAGCACACAGCGGGAGCCAATCGACGGGCGCGGCGCGACTCGCGCATGCGCCGTAGGGAACCGGGCAGTGAAGCCGCAGCGCTTCACTTCCTGGTTCCCTCAGCGTGGATGGCGGGGGGCGCAGCAGAGAGACGAGCGATCGCTCGTGCTCTGCTGCGATCGGCGCTGGACTCCAGGACAGGTATGTGTCCTAATATTAAAAGTCAGCAGCTGCAGTATTTGTAGCTGCTGGCTTTTAATATGTTTTTCCCATGGCACATCCGCTTTAAGGAAATACGGACCAATTGGATCCCAATCAGGACAAAAAAAAAACAGAACAAAAGAAAAAATTGTAATGTCCACGAAGGACTCTCAACCGGATAGCCAATGAGGGTTTATCAAAGACGTGGACCTCGTCCCTGGCAACTACACGTAGGCGAGCAGGATAAAGCATGGCATATTGTATTTCCAAAGAACGAAGTCTCTTCTTTACATCATTGAACTGGGCTTGCTGTTTTTGCACCTCCGCCGAAAAGTCCCGGAACAAGGATATTTTGGAATTGTCCTTCACCAGGGCATCCCCCATAGTGCAAGCCTTGGATAGGATAATGTCTCTATCTTTGTAGTTAAGCAACTTGAATAGAAAAGCTTGGGGGGGTTACCCGGGAGTAGAGGTCTGGAGGGGACTCTGTGCGCACGTTCTACAGCAAACATTGGGGAGAATGACTCCTTCCCAAACTTCTCCAACAACCAGTGCTCTATGAAATGAACCGGATTCTTTCCCTCCATCTTTTTAGGTATACCGATAGCTCTGACGTTATTACGACAAAGTCTATTTTCTAAATCATCAAGCCTCGCGGCATGTTTAGCCACCATGAGCTGCTGGGTGTGCGATTCCCTCTGCATGGGGGCCCAATCATCCTCTAGTATACTGAGGCGGCCTTCCACACCTGAAGTGCGATCCCGCAATTTCTGCATGTCCTGGAGCATAAAGGACATTTCTGCTTCATCCCCTTGATCTCCATCGTCAGGGCAGTGACAGAAATGTTACAGGATGTAATGGCAGAAAGTATGTCCCTCAGTGTGGGTTCAGGCCCAGCCAAGCCTGAAGGCACAGTAGTCTGCGGCGTAGGAGACACTGGGGTGGTACTCACTGCATCCCATGGCAGCAGCGGAGCCGTCGGATCCTCCAGAGCGGGCCGAAGCCCTGCACTATGACATTCTCACTGCCGTGAACAACCACCACAATAGCCGAGAAAGGAGACCGAGAGCACCGGAAGGTAAGTATATGCTGCGTTGGGTCGTCAGAAGCCACAGACAGGATAAATGAAAAGGATCTTCGTGGAGCTCACAAGGAGTGCGACCAACTACATTCGCTGCCAAGCCACGCCCCCCGCATGGTCCAGAGCAGAGCGGGCCACAGCCCCGCGCTTAGACATCCTCACTGCTGTGAACAACCACCGCAATAGCCA
Source organism: Rana temporaria (assembly GCF_905171775.1). Classification (NCBI taxonomy): domain Eukaryota; kingdom Metazoa; phylum Chordata; class Amphibia; order Anura; family Ranidae; genus Rana; species Rana temporaria. The sequence goes on along the minus strand of NC_053491.1, from coordinate 296,361,006 downwards.
GGAAAGGAGACCGAGAGCACCGGTAGGTAAGTATATGCTGCGTCGCGTCGTCAGAAGCCACAGACAGGATAATTGAAAAGGATCTTCGTGGAGCTCACAAGGAGTGCGACCGACTACATCCGCTGCCAAGCCATGCCCCCATAATTTTTAACCAATCAAAGGATATTATATACGTGGGAATGATAATACAATAGATTACTAATGTTGTCATTGGAGGGTTTCATCACTGAATAGAACAATTGTAATATTTATTTAAAGAATAACTCCACTTTTGTTGAGAAAAAAAAAACATTCCACTCTGGGGGATCTATGTACAATCCAAGGATTTTAACAAACTTTGTTGCAGATTCTTACCGTTTGTTATTCTGAAGAAATTCCCTATGTGTTTCTGTGTGCCCATGTGGAGAGTCTAACAAAAGTGGTTTCATAATTATCAACCATCACAATATAACTGAATTGTATACATTGTATATATCGTATATTACTATTTTGTATTTGCTATTTTTCCCCACAAAAGCGGAATTACCCTTTAAGGTTTTTTTTTAAAACCTGCCTTGTCTCTCTCTAACTTACATTGCTGCCTAATCAAACTGCTTACATACTCTCCAGTCACTATGCTAACAGATTCTGTAGTTTTTATTTTTTCAAAACAATTGTTTCATCATTGGTATAGGGTTATAGTTTTGTGATATTTTTGGGAATGCTGTGTTGAGATTTTTTAATTTGTAGACAGTACAGTATGGTAATACACTAAAAGATGATGACAGGCTATGCTATTAAATATGTTTTTTCCCACTTTTTGGCAATTGTTACAATGTTGAAGGATTTAGCTTTATTTTATTTTGTAGTGTAAACCTTTCTATACATTTTAGATCTGTTCTGTTTACTGCTTCAACTGCTGAATGTTGACCTATTATTGCCAGATACAAAGTGTCACAGCACAAAACTATCTAACAAAGATATTTGATCAAGTTACATCTAATTAGATAGGGGTGCTAATGCTTTACAGTGAATATAAAAAGTCTACACACCCCTGTTAAAATGTTAGGTTTCTGTGATGAAAAAAATTAGACAAAGATAAATCATTTCAGAACTTGTTCCACCTTTATTGTAACCTATAAACTGTACAACTCAATTTAAAAACAGATGGAAATATTTTGGGGGAGTAAAAATAAAAAATGTAGTTGCATAAGGCCCCGTACACACGAGAGGATCGATCCGCTGAAATTTATCCGCGGACCGGTTTCAGCAGATAGATCCGCTGGTGTGTACGATCCAGCGGATATTTATCCGCGGATATTTTTCCGGGCGATGGATTTCCAGCGGATCAAAATTTCTTAGCATGCTAAGAAATCTATCCGCTGGGAACCTGTCCGCCGGACAGATCCGTTGGTTAGTACACAATATCCGCGGAAAAAAAACCTGCGCATACTCAGACAAAATAAGGGGATGGGAGCGCTCGTTCAGGTAACACTCTCGTTTGTTTGTGACATGGCACATTCGTCATTTTAAATATCTATTGTGTCGTTTATTGCCTCTTTTTTTTAAAAGCGTTCTCTTGCTAGAATAAACCCGTTCTCTTGCTGATGCTATCTATCCAGATGTTGTAACTTTATTTATGTCCTCCACATGTATATATTTATGTTATGTTATTTTTATGTAATCTTGATGTTATATTTTTTTTTTTATTTATTGTTTGGCAAGTTATGTCAACATTGTTTTTTGGGGCCCTTTTTTTTTATTTTTTTTTGTGTTTGACAAGTTATGTCAACATTGTTTTTTGGGGCCCTTTTTTTTTTTTTTTTGTGTTTGGCAGTTATGTCACCATTGTTTTTTGGGGCCCTTTTTTGTTAGTTTTTTTTGTGTTTGGCAAGTTATGTCAACATTGTTTTTTGGGGCCCTTTTTTTTTTTTTTTTTTTGTGTTTGGCAAGTTATGTCAACATTGTTTTTTGGGGCCCTTTTTTTTATTTATTTTTTGTGTTTGGCAAGTTATGTCACCATTGTTTTTTGGGGCCCTTTTTTGTTAGTTTTTTTTGTGTTTGGCAAGTTATGTCAACATTGTTTTTTGGGGCCCTTTTTTTTATTTATTTTTTTGTTTTTGGCAAGTTATGTCAACATTGTTTTTTGGGGCCCTTTTTTTTATTTTATTTTTGTGTTTGGCAAGTTATGTCAACATTGTTTTTTGGGGCCTTTTTTTTGTGTTTGGCAAGTTATGTCAACATTGTTTTTGTGCGTGTGTTTTTCCTTTTTTGGTTTTATGGTTTACCAAGTTGGTACACCAAATGTCCCCCCCCAAGGAGTTTGTGTCCTTTGTAAATGACACATATTATTTTTTTAAATGTTTCATGCATAATCACCACAGTATTAAAACACAATAGACAAGGTTTTTCAGTAAAGCAAAAAGCCATTTATTTTGGCCATAAACAAAATTAATTTAACTAGAACGGCAGCACTTGCTCAGATAGCAACTTACATGCAGACTTGTGTTCCAGACTGCACAGGCAACATAGTCAAGGACAAAATGGCAAACCTTGAGGAGCACATACCAAACATAATCTAAAGAACCCCCCAAAAAAAATCAGGAGCAGCAGCAAGTGAGCCAATGGAGCCCAGGCTGTGGTAGTCCAAAAAAACACCAGTTTTTGCGTGAATCATCTGGAAGGCCGGGAATCACCTTGTCCTCTTCCTTGTAACCTTCCTTGAAGCCTGCATTGCAGCGGATCTTCCACGGACCCGTCCACGGCCCCTTGCAGGTGGGGATGATGTGGCAGCAGGAGGAGGTTGCAGGTGTTGGGCAGGATAGGCCGGGTCACTCAGCTCAGTCTGACTGGTCAGCTTGCCCCGATGCATCCATAAAAGGACCTGGTTTATGAGGTCCTTGGCCAGCCTCCTATCGTCCTCCCCCGCTTGGGACATTTCATGTGCCACGTAGGCGCTGTATGCCTCAGTGGGGTTGAGGGGGACCCTCATTAAGGCACTAGCCTCCTTTATCATTTCGAGGCTTGCGTCCTCAACTTCCCTCCTGCGCCTCATTAGGCCTGGTTGCCTGACCTGGAGGGGAGGGACTTGGCTTGTGGTGCTGAGCCTGTGCCTGGGGACCTGCTGACTGGTACTGGGCCCGGCCTCCTCCTGGCTGCCACTGACCCCTTCCGCCTGGCTGACATGGACCTCATCATCAGGAGCTGACACCTCCTGGCTGGTCTCTTCTTCCTGTGTCAAAAAAAGGGACATGTTGTAATATTTTGCACAATCAAATCACACACATTTTCATGCTCTAGACTGGTTTGTTTTTTCTTACTTTAAACTTGAACAGACTCTCCTTCTGACCCCTGCACTTGGCATCCCTGACCCCTATTTTTATGCCCACGACTTTTATTTTCCTTTTTTTTTGGGGGGATTACAATATCAACTCAATAAACAAACAATAATTAGCAGCCCAGAAATATGTTGCATACTACTCTACCTCAGAAGTAGAGAGTCGCAGCCCCTCACCGTACTCTTCAGGGGTGTGGGGATCCGTGGAAGGTCCGCTGCGATGATGGCTGGAAGTAAGGCTTGACATTGATTTCCGGCCCTCCATTTGATCACGCAAAAACTCCAGCTCTTTGTAGTACCACAGACTGGGCTCCGTTGACTCGCTTGCTGCTGCTCCTGATCTTTGGTCATGTAGTTGATGATTTTTTTTTACGGTATGCACTCCTCAGGTTCTTCATTTTATCCTTCACTATGTCGCCTGTGCAGCCAGGAATCCAAGTCTGCATGTATGTAGCGATCTCGGCAAGTGCTGCCGTTCGTCGGTTTCTATTATGATATTGGGGGTGTTTAGAATCCCACAGTATGGGCATTTCCCTGAACTTTTGGATGAGCCTGACAATATTCTCCAGTCCCACTATATGGTCCATCTTTAGTATTTTTGTTTGCAATTTTTTTCAAGATTAACACTGTTAAAAACATAAAAAAATAGCGTTAAAAAAGGCTCAGTATTCACATTGTCAGAATATGTGGCCCAAGATTTTTCAGCTACTATACAAACACAGTGTCTCCTGCAGCTAAAATGCTGGCCAGCTCTGCCCCATTGTTGATCCAAAAACTGAGTTTACATGCAGACCCTTTGGTTACATTTCTCAAAATACGTGGGATCTATAACCATCCCCAATTATTAATAATTTGACCATTCATCATGTGTAGATAGCATGCACCTCAGCATTGCTGACATATAAATACACTTCCTAATTACCTCTGTCCTACCAACACAGAACAATACTTGCATGATCACAATACTGCGCAGGTGCTGGAATGTATATTGGAAAATACTGCGCAGGCTTTTCATCAGCCTTGCTGGCCGCGTGTGAGCGGTACCGAGAGAGAGACGAGTCTGATATAGAAGATTGGTGAAAATAGAGAGAGAGTGACAGCTTATCCCGGATCTCTTAAACTGGCTTATGTGTTTACATGCCTGACTAATTTCTTGCTCTGGTAAGCAGTTAGAATTTAAGTGGTGGAGGATTCTGTCATCTGCTATACAGATTCACAGGATATCATCTGGACATCTATTTTCACCCATTCGGAGAACTTTCTGTCACTTTTGAATTTTTCTGTGATACATCCTTCATATGGACTTCCGCACATATTTTTCACTTGCTTTTTTTCAGATTGCATTGGTGTTTTGTGTGCATCACATACAGCATAATTGATTGTTTATGTTGATTCATTTTGCAGCGCAGCTTTACCTTTTTATATGATCACAATACACCTGGCAAAAAGTAAAAAGAGGTAGAGCATTCTTCACATCTAGATTTAGTGATGTGTCAAAGCATTTGGAGAACAAAATAACATTTTGGTCCACAAGAAACATAAGTAGCGTAAAAAGGGTGCAAACAACAGACAAAACCCCAATCCCATGGCTCTCAAGTTTCTAGGCCTCTGCTGATCCCATGTTGTAATTTCTTACCTTAGTCTCTCTAGCTCCTCGTTAAGCATGCTGTAATAATCTCCGCGTAACCGACGTAATCACGTAGTTTCCCTTTTATACACTCTGCGTGTGCCTGACACGCCGCCCTCGTCACCTTTGCCATGCCCCCTAATCAATGTTAAATGCAAAAATCTGGCGTTAACTATGTAGCTTCTGTAAAATCCTTGAAAAATCTCTGCGTAACCTACGTAATCACGTCTTATTCATTCTCTACACTCCACGTATGCTTGACACGCCACCCTCGTCACCTTTGCCATGCCCTCTAATCAATGTAAAACTTTATAATATGGCGTTAACTATGTAGCTTCTGTAAAACGAGCGAATAATCTCTGCGTAACCTACGTAATCACGTCTTATTCATTCTCTACACTCCGCGTATGCATGAAACTCCGCCCTCGTCCCCGCCCATGACGGAACATTTCCTCTTTTCCACGCCCCTAATCACTGTGGGAAGGAAAGATGGCGATGTCACACAAGCGTGCACAAAGCTCTCAGGCCGCAAGTGAAGGGACAGAGGCAGGAACGTCCCGATCCAGGCCCAAACGGTATAAGGCCACTAATATGGCTTTTGCCGAAATGGTGGAGCTGGTAGACATAATGCGGAGGAAGGACTATGATGGGCAATATGGGCCATACAAGACCCCTAACCGCAGAAAGGGGAAAATTATGGACAAGGTGGCAAGGAGAATGAAGAGGATTTTTGGAGTCACCAGGTCCAAAGAACAGCTACGGAAGCGTTGGTCCAACTTGAAACTGCGGGAGCCACATCAGTTCAAGAAGATCAAAAAAAGAATCAAGAAAAGTAAGTGCTTTATTTTGGGGGGGGCAATTTTATTAATTAATGCTTGGTCAGGTACATTTCTACATCTGTCTCCTTGGCCTGGTTGTACTTCTGAACACATGTTGAAAATGAATGTGTTTAAAAAAAATATTTATCTTTTGCAACGACTGTTAATAGGAAACATCGTTCACATCAGATTGTTTCTCCCAAATACGATGTTGGCCCAAGAACAACACACCTGGACATGGCTCTCTGGCCAAAAACATTGTTTGTAAACATTGTGTAAAAAGATATTTTTGAAAAATTAGAATCATAGAATGTGAAATGCAAACAGTGATAATAAGCAGCTGTTTTCCCATCTGGAATCCAGAGCACCTGTGTCTCCCCCAAAATATTACACTAATTTGTAGGGTCTCCGAGAAATTAAGTTGAGGGGGGGACATCCATGTGTGTCACTTCGCTAAAAAGGGCCAGAATCAGAGCTTGGCCTAGAAGTCATCCAAAAATGTAGGTTTGGGGGGAGAAGACCAAAAAGGGTACTAAATTAAAGCCTCTTACTTCTAAGCAATGTGTGCGATTTCTGCTCTACAATATCTGTGTGCTGATGAGTATACCTTTTGTTTTTGTGTTATTTAGGGGAAAGAAGACGACAGAATTTTGAGGAGGCAGAGAGGGCCAGACACGCCAGAAATCGACCATCTCACCATGTGGAGGAGGAGGATGTGATGAAGAAGAATTTGGCGATTTTGAAGAAGGTGGATTGATGGATGAAGAAGAAGCAGTTATGGAAGATGAAGGAGGAGTCGTGGAAGATGAGGGGGAAGTGGTGGAAGAAGGAGGAGTTATTGAAGACGGAGAAGTTGTGGAGGTGGAAATTAGCACACCATCAGGTCAGTGTCACCCCAGCTTTATAGGGCAAAACAGATGTAGATAGGGTTGCCACCTCATCCCTTTAATCCCGAACACATATGGATTACACAGGTTATGAGGCTAATTTCATGCAGATATGGCACCAGGTGAGTTTAATTACCACCTTAATCAGCCACAGAACCGGTGTAATTAATATGTGTTCTGGTTTAAAGGGATGAGGTGGCAACCCTAGATGTAGATAGGCCTGTAAAATTTATTTATTTTTTGCTTTATTTTTTAGGGGATGAAGATGGTGTTCAGCATTTTTCTCGCGCAAGTGCTGCAATAATTATCCAGCAGGTTATGGAGTGCAGCACTGAGATGGACAATATGCGGCAAAGGATGGTTGTCATGGAACAGAATGTGAAAAATGTCATTTTGGAGTGCTGCACAGAGATGGACAATATGCGGCAAAGGATGATGGTCATAGAACAGAATTATAAAAATATAATCGACATGATGGGCCATGTCAAAGACTGAACACCCCCCCCACCCATCCCCCAACCCGTTTAAATGTTATACTCAGCAATACGCCAAAATTTGAAGATGCACACACAGTGTGGCAACATGTGCTATCTGCCATCACAGAATATCGATTATCTGTGCTTTGTGGGTACAACCCCCTCCTCGATTCTCAAGTAGTTTTCGAGGAAGGGTTTGCTCCCACAAAACACAGACATTGATCACCCATGATGGCAGATAGCACATGTCGCCATCTGTCTGTGTTTCTATGTTGAAGAACTGACATTTGGCGAATTACACTGAATGTGTGCATCTTCAAATTTTGGCGTGTTCCGGTGTGAAATCACACCATGACTGTTGTTGTGAATAGATAAAAGTTACACATTTGTATTTTAAATTTTGTTTACATTTTATCCTTTTTCCAACAAAAATTGTGTTAAAATCAACAAGCCTAAAAAAAAAGACAGATCAAAAAAACTAATCCAAAAAATTGGAACAAACATTTTACATTAAAAAAAAACAAAAAAAAATGATATTTAGAGACCAAAAAATTTGGGATAAAAAATAAATATATTTTGTAACAAATATATAGTAAAAATTTCAAAAAATATAAAAAAAAAATATATTAAAAATGTATTCTAAAAAAAACATAAAAAAAATAAAAAAAATATTTTGTTAAAAATATATATTACAAAAAAAAAAAAAAAGTAATTTTGTCAAGTCTAAATTTTTAAAAAAGCTATTGTTTTTGAAAAATGCTACAATTTTACTGCATTGTTTGTGAACAAAAACTATATTTTAATACATTGTTTGTGAACCAAAAATATATTTTACTACCTTGTTTTGCCATAAAAGGAAAAAAAGTACTACATCGTTTTATAAAAAACATACCCAAAAAAAAAAAATACCCTAAAAAAAAAAAATTGGCATGTTTAGATCCAAAAATCTACTGAAGCTGAAAATAAAAAAATCTTTGGCAAAATCAGAAAAATGAGTGGCTTTATTCTTTCTATGCTCAATACCCAGTTTGTAGATGAGTGAATAATGTGCAATTGTGGTTAGTTACTAAAACCTGAACAATACATTTGTCACTAGAACTGCACTATTTTTTTTGAGAACCAGGAAGACAGATAAAAAGAGAAAAAGCAATAATGACAAACAACTGTATAAAGTCCAATGGTCAAATTATTTATTAGTTATGTGAATATTTCTTTCTTTTGGGGGCCGAATTAGAAAGAAATATAATCTGGCATAGCAATGGCCCCCCGACCCATGAAGTACTCAACATATTTGCCGCGTACATCACGAGCAGATTGGGTGGCCAAGCCAGCGCGACCAGTGTCCAGCCCAGGAAGGGTATCTGAGGGTAGTCGTGCCTCAGCACCGATGTTGGGTAGGTACGTCTGGGAGTGCCTGCGTAGAAAGTTGTGCAAAATGCAGCAGGCAAAAACAATGGTGTTCAATTTATATTCCGCCAAGTGTATCGCTGTCAGGAACAGGCGGAACCGGTTGGAGAATATCCCAAAGGCATTCTCGACTACCCTCCGAGCCCTGGCCAACCTGAAATTGAACACCCTCCTCTCTGAGGTGAGGGTCCTCTGGGGAAAAGGTCGCATGAGGTGAGGTCCAAGCCCAAAAGCTTCGTCCGCTAGAAACACAAACGGAAGTCCTTCAACATTGTCTTCATCCGGTGGCAGTGCCAGACCACCAGCTTGGAGACGACTGTAGAAATCTGTCCGCGCGAAAACTCCCCCATCAGACATCCGGCCGTTCTTCCCCACGTCCACATATAGAAACTCATACTGTGCCGACACCACCGCCATCAACACGATACTATGAAAACCTTTGTAGTTAAAATAGTAGGACCCAGAGTGGGGTGGTGGCACTATGCGGACGTGTTTCCCATCTATTGCTCCACCGCAGTTCGGAAAATCACACCGCTGGGCAAATTGGGAAGCCACAGTCTGCCATTCCTGTGGTGTGGAGGGAAGCTGTGGGGACAAACAAAATAAAAATTATTAGTACTTTGTCAGATAAACATTGCTAACACAATACAAAAAACATCATTGTGCAACATCAACAACAGGATTCACATTTCCTACAATCATTGTGGAGTATTTCTGTACTAAAATAGAGGCCCACTTAATTATCAGACTCCACACCCCTCTGATGATAGAACAATAAACATTTTTCGGTGGGGAGGGGGGGGGCAGAACTACAATGGATTAGACAAAAAATAAAAAAATAAAATTGTAGGTGTGTTTGGGCCTAGGATAGCATGCTGGACAGGTTTATGGTGGTTAAGGTCAAAATATGCAGGTAGGCCAAAAATATGAACATGGAAAGGTTAACAACATGCATGGGGAGAAAAGGGAACATCCAACACACAGCATATTACAATCTCATGGTTATTAGGGAAAAAAAAATAATTAGACTTTAGCACACATTTTTGGAAAAAACATTGTGATGTTAAAATGAGGAAACTTACCTAAAGATACTCCTCCTGCAGAACATGTATGATGGCAGAACACGTGTCCGGTATGATGATCCCAAGCGCCTGGGGAGAGATGCCTGTCGAGAACTTGAGGTCCTGCAGGCTCCTCCCAGTCGCCAGGTACCGCAACGTGGCAATAAGCCTCTGCTCGGCTGTGATGGCTTGGCGCATCACAGTGTCCTGCCTCGTGATATAGGAGGACAGAAGATCCAGCAGACGGTGGAAAACGGGGTCCGTCATACGGAGAAAATTCCGAAAGTCATCAGGATTATTCTCCTGGATTTCCCTAAGCAGAGGCATATGAGAGAACTGGTCACGCTGGCGCAACCAATTCTTGGCCCAGGAACTCCTCCTCCCACTGTTCCTGGCCAAACAACTGGTTCGCTGAGCATGTCCATAAGCAATCCCATAACCAACACCAATTCGCGAGAATCGACGCTGCTGCTCCATCATGGCTTCAAACCAGCTGGCTGGTCAGTCAAGAACACACTCCAACAGAAAGCACTCACAAATCCAGCACAACCTGCAAAGAACGTGCGACAAACAAATACGAGCGGACAGGACGCCACTGCAAACGCAGAAACGAGCTGAAAGCCGGTATCTGATTGCCAACTACGATCCCGCAAGCACACGCACTGAACACGAGAATACCACCTGTTAAAACGCGGAGACTGAAAATCGCGAATCGGCTCTAACCAAACCTTCACTAGCACGCGGTAACACGGAACTAGCAAAAGCGGAACAGAGGGCGGTGCTGTTGACTTTGGTCTTCCCCTTTATAGTGACGTCTTACGTGGTTTACGTTTACCACGTTCTGGTCCGAGGGGATTTTGATCCGTGTGTACAAGCCAGCGGACCAACAGATAATTCAGCCGATCCGCGGAAAAAAATCTGCGGATAAATTCAAGCGGATCGATCCTCTCGTGTGTACTAGGCCTAAGTGTGCACACCCTCTTATAACTGGGGATGCAGCTGTATTCAGGATTACGCAATCACATTCAAACTCATATTAAATGAGATACAGTACACACCTGCCATGATTTAGGCTACTTTCACACTGGGGCCTTGGGAGAGTCGGCAGTAAAGCACCGCTATTTTTAGCAGCGCTTTACTGTTGTTTATGCTGAGCTTTTTGGCTGCTATCGGGCGCTTTTAACCACCACTAGCGGCCGGAAAAGGGTTAAAAGCTTCAGCGGTGCTTTGCCGGCTCTTCGGCGGCGCTGCCTATTGATTTATAAACAAAATAAATCCGCGCTATCCTAAAAATGTAAGCAGCTACAAAAACCAATAGACAAATGGAAAGAAAACAAACACAACATATAAATTGTAGTGCTAAATGATAACCCAAATAGTGAATAACTATAAATGACATACAATTGAGCATATACCAGGGTGTGTGAAAATCACCATGTAAATGATGTACAATCATAATCCATAATAAAATTATGCATATATATAAGTAAATGTCCAATAAAGGAATCCTATATAACCATGTAGGTTAAAAAATGTGTGAACGTCCAATGAGTGAATAATCCTGTGTAGACAAAGAAGCCGAATAGTGTTCCCATACACCGTGAATGGACCGCCACCAAATAAACTGAGGCTTACCAGAGATGTTGAACCCTAAGGAGCGTACGCTCAGAGGGTCAACAAGGCTTGATAAAATCCCTGGATGTATCACGTATGAGACCAGATCTTCAACACCAATGAACGAATAGCTCCAAAGATATCGATCAGTATGAGCCGATGAATGTGTTTGAAGGTGGTGACCCAAAAGCGGTCAAAACAGCAGACCAAATGATGTTGAAAAAGAAAAGAAGAGGCACATACTGTAAAACTGTAGGAAATTAGTGTTTTAGAAAAGATGGAAACACTTACATCGATGTAGAAAGTTTGATAAAATGTACACGGCAGCAGTGGAGTCACCCGATGCGTTTCGCAATATGTTGCATCGTCTGGTGTATGGGACCATTCACGGCTTCTATTTGGCATCTTTGTCTACACAGGATTATTCACTCATTGGACGTTCACACATTTTTTAACCTACATGGTTATATAGGATTCCTTTATTGGACATTTACTTAAATATATGCATAATTTTATTATGGATTCTGATTGTACATCATTCACATGGTGGTTTTCACACACCATGGTATATGCTCAATTGTATGTCATTTATAGTTATTCACTATTTGAGTTATCATTTAGCGCTACAATTTATATGTTCTGCCTATTGATTTCACTCTAGGAGCGGTGTACACAGTGCAAAGTGGATTTGCCTTTCGTAAATAACCCCCGATGTCTCTCGCAAGAGCTGAGGCAGTATAGACCGCAAGGATATACAGAACAGATGTTACACAGGAATATAGGGCCAAATTCTCAAAAGAGATACGCAGACTTAACTCAAGTTTTCTAAATTTACACAGCGCGTATCTTTGCGCACGATCTTCAAAACGAGTTAAGCCCAGATTTCCGTATTTTCAGCCCTACCTAAATTAGTTACACCTGCGCATCCCCGGGCGCAAATTACGCTAGTCACGCCGCTGTTTTTGATAGGCAAAGATGCAAATGAGGGAGTTAGGGCGATTCTCAAAATTAAGTGTGTGCGCCGTATTTTCCGCCCTGTGCGCACCTGTTAGTTTCCCTGACTAAATTTCCACATTATAAAAGCAGCCCTAAGTTTACACATGCCGTGGAAGGGTTTGCTGTAGGTAGTGACTAGAGCTATAGTTGAGAAGGATCTGTCTTTAAAAATGCCAGGGGCATCTATGATTCTGACGGCACTTGCCGCCTTACAGGCACAAAGGAGGAGGAGGGCACAGAGGAGGAGGATGAGGGCACAGGCGAGAGTTTATCGGCCACGGCGTGATCTTTTCCAAATGCCAGATTATGAGGTGTATGGCAACTACAGGTTTGATAGGGAAGCCATCCTGGAGATCACCCAACTACTTCAGGAGGATCTTATCACCCCAACCAGATGCTCCCATGCCCTGACACCTCTACATAAAGTGATGGCAACCCTCCATTTTTTATCTACAGGCTCATTCCAGCGTGCATCTGGAGGTCTGGCTGGGATGGTGCAGTCGACAATGAGCTGATGTGTCCATCAGGTGGTCCCTGCCATACTGCAGCGCATGACCAATCAATTTGTAAAGCCCACCCAGGAGGAGCAGCGTCTGCAAGACATGACTGACTTTTACAGCATTGCTGGCTTCCCAAGGACCATCGGGGCGATAGACTGCACCCATGTGGCACTACAGCCCCCCCATGAACACCTGTTCAGAAACAGAAAAGGGTGGCATTCCATCAATGTCCAGATGATTGTAGATGCCCATGGCCTCATCTGGCACGTTTGTGCCAAGTTTCCAGGGTCGTGCCACGACAGCTTCATTCTACGGCAGACCAAGATCTACCAAGACTTGGAGCAGAATGTGTATGGAGACAGCTGGCTGATTGGTGAGTGACATTGGTGTCAGGTATGCCCCCCCATGATGCAGACATCACAAGGGGCACATGCATGACTAATATCCTCCTGTCTTTTCCCTTACAGGTGACTCTGGATATGCGTTGGGACCCCACCTGATGACCCCCTTTAGGAACCCCCAAACACCCGGAGAACGCAAATTCAACGAGGTGCACATCCAGACCCGGTCAATAGTAGAGCGGACATTTGGCCTTCTCAAGTCCAGATTCAGATGCCTTGACAAGACTGGGGGTACACTCTTGTATTCCCCAGACTTTGTCTGTCAAATTATTAGGGCATGTTGCATCCTCCATAATTTTGCTCTGAGAAGGGGCCTGCATGTTGAGATATGTCCTGACCTAACCCCCCACCCAGGCAATCCCCCCCCCAAACCCCTCTACCCGGTCTGCTGAGGGCCAGGCAATAAGGAGACAACTGGCTGAAGGCATCTTTGCCCAGTAAATGGACCCTAATTATCTTTATTTTTTTGCTTTGCCAAGAAAAAAACACAGAGATTATGTGACCTTTAAACATTTACTTTGCACATAAAATGCACATTACTTATATGTCAATGAGAATGTCTTTTTTGGTACAAAACGCACATTAATTATCTCACAATGAGAATGCATGAATGCACGTCACTGTGGTCCCTAGCACAGACACATCACATGCACATCGAATTGGATTAGATCCAAGTACCCCCCCCCCTTTGGTACTTGGGAGCAGTAACGCCCCGCCACGGCTCCAATTATGTCACTGTGCATTCATACACCATTCAGGAACCTAGGATGACTTCTCCCTGGTCCTGGGGATCCCTAATCCACCAAAACTGAGGGTGACACCCTTATGTTTTCAGGAATGCCACCCCCCCACATTCACACATCATTCACACACATAAACCAAATCATAAGTACAGTTTAAAAAAAAAAAAAAAATCAAAAGTACCCCTGCAACTTAATGATGTTGCCGAGTGCTCCTTCTGGGCTGCCCACGGGCACGGGCACGGCCACGGGGACGGCCACGGCCGACTGGGGGATCTTCACGGGGGGGGGGGTCTGTGCAGGGGAGGGACTATTTTCATGGGGGGGGGTCTGTGCAGGGGAGGGAGTATTTTCATGGGGGGGGTCTGTGCAGGGGAAGAAGGAGCCTCCCCTGGCCTGCCCTCCAAGGCCACGGCTATCCTTGTCAGACAGGAAGTAATGTCAGCCGTATTAGCCTGGCCAGCCCGGGTATTGGTCTGCACAGCCCGGGTATTGGCCTGCACAGCCTGGGTGAGGGCAATCACCTCCTGGGCTGATGACCCAGCAACCTCCTGGGCTGATGGGGCTGCCACCTCCTGGGCTGATGACCCAGCAACCTCCTGGGCTGATGGGGCTGCAACCTCCTGGCCATCTGGGGAGGACACAAAACAATCACAGGTTGGTGGATCCACACACTTGGCACATCTTCCCTTCCCCCACCCACACATGCTAATCACCAGATAGAAAATAAAAAAAATGACATGTCCTCATAAGAGGATCAGAGTCAAAGCCAGGCAGGCCCACCACCTGCTGTGGGTGGAAACACTGGGCCACTGCCCATTCCTCCTCACTCATCCTGACTGGGCAGGGTCCCCCTCCTCCAGTGCCCCTGGTATGGGCATGCAGCGTTGCCAGCTTGTTCCGGGACACGCTCTTCAAATCATTGATTTTTTTTTAACTCCAGCGATGGTCCTGGTCTCCCCCCCCCCGCCGCATTGATCCGATCGGTGATCTTTTTAAGGATCTCCTTCCTCCTGGCCGGGGTGGTGTTGTGGCTCTCAGGGCCATGGAGAAATCGCCCATATTTTATGACGCCCTGAGCAAGTATATGCTTCTCTGCCACTGTAAAATTTAGCTTTCTGCGCTTGGGGCCATGACAGACAACACCCAGCAACAGGGAACTCACCCAAAAAACAATCAACAATACACACACACACAACAAAGAAAAGAAAAACAAGCAAAAAAAAAAAAACAGACAGCTACTATAAATTCAAAAACAAACAGGCAAAAAAGGGAAACAAAAAACAATCACACACCAAAAAAGAAACACTTATCAAAAACAAACAGGCAAACAATCAAAACAAATAACAAATTATCAACAACAAACAGGCAAACAATCAAAACAAATAACAAATTATCAACAACAAACACCAACTATACTCTACAACTCCTCAACAACTTTTTTCACAAACAAATCTTACCAACAAACACTGACAAACGTTCAAAGCAGAAGCAACTTGCTTTAGGAAGGGAACACAGGGAAATACTTTTGCAATAGAAGTGTGTTTGACTGGGGCTATTTAGACACAGGGCGATCCTCAAACTAAGTACGCTTGGCCTTTTACCTATCTCACTGATTGCGATGAGCAAAGTTCTGCACATGCGCAGTGAGGTCCAGATTCGTGCGCGCATGCGCAGTATGGCCAGCCCTTCATTTGCATGGGGTCGCGGCTCATTACAATGAAGCACGCCCACTTCATTCCCACTTGCCATAACCACGCCTTACGCATTGGAACTTAGGTTAAGGATGGCGCAATTTTGTGCGCAAATGCGCTGTGTATACGGCACTTACGACACCAACTTAGGGCACCGTAACTTAAATGACATAAGTTAGATAATACTAAATTTGCACAGCTTTTTGAGAATTTGGCCCATAATCCCCATGGAACAGCGGATGGTTTGTTGAACATAAGTATGGGCATCTGGGAAAAAATAAAGAGGGAATTCTGGGTGGTGCTGAGTGAGCGATTATAGTTGTATTATTTGTGTTATAGACCCAGTGTTGGTCCAAGAAAGTAAAAGAAAGTAAGTGAGCAAGTGAAAGAAAATGAGTGAGAGTTAAAGATATACAGGTCATTCTCAAAAAATTAGCATATTGTGATAAAGTTCATTATTTTCTGTAATGTACTGATAAACATTAGACTTTCATATATTTTAGATTCATTACACACAACTGAAGTAGTTCAAGCCTTTTATTGTTTTAATATTGATGATTTTGGCATACAGCTCATGAAAACCCAAAATTCATATCTCAAAAAATTAGCATATCATGAAAAGGTTCTCTAAACAAGCTCTTAACCTAATCATCTGAATCAACTAATTAACTCTAAACACCTGCAAAAGATTCCTCAGGCTTTTAAAAACTCCCAGCCTGGTTCATTACTCCAAACCGCAATCATGGGTAAGACTGCCGACCTGACTGCTGTCCAGAAGGCCATCATTGACACCCTCAAGCAAGAGGGTAAGACACAGAAAGAAATTTCTGAACGAATAGGCTGTTCCCAGAGTGCTGTATCAAGGCACCTCAGTGGGAAGTCTGTGGGAAGGAAAAAGTGTGGCAGAAAACGATGCACAACGAGAAGAGGTGACCGGACCCTGAGGAAGATTGTGGAGAAGGACCGATTCCAGACCTTGGGGGACCTGCGGAAGCAGTGGACTGAGTCTGAAGTAGAAACATCCAGAGCCACCGTGTACAGGCGTGTGCAGGAAATGGACTACAGGTGCCGCATTCCCCAGGTCAAGCCACTTTTGAACCAGAAACAGCGGCAGAAGCGCCTGACCTGGGCTACAGAGAAGCAACACTGGACTGTTGCTCAGTGGTCCAAAGTACTTTTTTCGGATGAAAGCAAATTTTGCATGTCATTTGGTAATCAAGGTGCCAGAGTCTGGAGGAAGACTGGGGAGAGGGAAATGCCAAAATGCCTGAAGTCCAGTGTCAAGTACCCACAGTCAGTGATGGTCTGGGGTGCCATGTCAGCTGCCGGTGTTGGTCCACTGTGTTTTATCAAGGGCAGGGTGAATGCAGCTAGCTATCAGGAGATTTTGGAGCACTTCATGCTTCCATCTGCTGAAAAGCTTTATGGAGATGAAGATTTCATTTTTCAGCATGACCTGGCACCTGCTCACAGTGCCAAAACCACTGGTAAATGGTTTACTGACCATGGTATTACTGTGCTCAATTGGCCTGCCAACTCTCCTGACCTGAACCGCATAGAGAATCTGTGGGATATTGGGAAGAGAAAGTTGAGAGACGCAAGACCCAACACTCTGGATGAGCTTAAGGCCACTACCGAAGCATCCTGGGCCTCCATAACACCTCAGCAGTGCCACAGGCTGATTGCCTCCATGCCACGCCGCATTGAAGCAGTCATTTCTGCAAAAGGATTCCCGACCAAGTATTGAGTGCATAACTGAACATAATTATTTGAAGGTTGACTTTTTTTTTATTTAAAACACTTTTCTTTTATTGGTCGGATGAAATATGCTAATTTTTTGAGATAGGAATTTGGGGTTTTCATGAGCTGTATGCCAAAATCATCAATATTAAAACAATAAAAGGCTTGAACTACTTCAGTTGTGTGTAATGAATCTAAAATATATGAAAGTCTAATGTTTATCAGTACATTACAGAAAATAATGAACTTTATCACAATATGCTAATTTTTTGAGAATGACCTGTATGTTGGTGGAGAGTTTGAGTCTAGATATACAAAGTTCAAAAAGTATGTGTATTGTGAAAAATAGATCCCAACCAATAAGGGACAGATATAAATGTGTATGAACAAACTAATCTTACCAAAAGGAATAAAACAAGGGAATAAGGAGAAAAGGAAAAATATCACACGAGTGATCTTCTCCTGATGAATGGATATAATTTGATGAAACGCGTCAATATTTTAGATGCTACATTCAGATGTTTACCATGAATTTTCAGATGTTTACAATGAATTTTCAGATGTGCAGAACATGGATTCTGAATCTACTCTTATCAATGTTCTGACGGTTTTTGCCAACATTTATGGAATTGCAGGCACCCCCCCCCCCAAACACAACTTCCCCAGATACAACTTAATAAATAAACACTTGAAACCGTTTATTTTGGCAAAAACTTGGCCGCGACACCTTTATTGTTTTTTCACAAATAATTTTCTATAGCTTTTATTTATTCACTTAAAACTTCATAAACCATCATATAACATATTTCTACCTGCTCAGTTCTTACAACTCGAGCAGTAGCAATTTCAAATATAAATAAAGTCCCCCTGGATACAGGGTGACCCACCACATAAAAGTGATCGCCACTGGGGCGGGAGGGAGGGAGTTCACGCTGGCTTGCTGTTCACCGGGCCAGAGGTAGAGCCCCGGTACCTGCTGGTCCTTAAATAGCCTTTCCCAGTCCTTCCAGCAAATTCCCTGGGACCCCATTGGCTCTTCCTGACTGGCTCCAATTTGGCCCTGTAACGGAATGACCCATGACACCCAAAGACTTTGTGAGGATGGAGGATACTCCTGTGTCAGCGTCACTGATAACTCTTGGGTCTGAGTCCACTCTGTGCCCTTTGGGCATGGAGTGGCAAGTGAATCATAATTCATGTATTACATGAGATTTGACATCACTGATAGTTTGTATTGCAGGCTTTTGAGATACTGCAGGATGTTGACCCCAACCAGTCAATAGTGACTCATCTCTCTGGATAGCCTAGTGAATTGTAAATGAGGCTAGCTCTTGAAAGGCCTTCCATTGTGTGAGGCTGTTGAGATGCTAACGAATACTGCTTCTGTGCATTGAAACTAAGAGTCAGGCTGGCTCCTAGACCCTCTCATTATGTATACTGTTTATGTGTGGAATGTACTTGCGGAGACGGAGTGGGTGAAGGTGTTTTGTTGTTATTAATTAAGGAATGTTTAGTAATTAGCCTTAGTGTGTGATTAGGGGGGTGGAGATCTTATTGTTGCTTTAATGCCTGGTGCTGTATATAAGACTGAGAAGAAACCATTAAAGGAGTATTACATTTGGAACAAGTACAGAGCTGCGTGTCTCGTCTTGATTCTGGGAAAATGGGATGCCTGCTGGTCTGTCTGTGTGTCAGATGAGCTGTTGTCGTGGATGGAAGGTCGTAAACGGTGGTGACCGTTACAGGCCCCTTAAAGGAGCAGGTGCTGCCTAAAGTAACCCTTTCTTAGCTAATTCACCTAAACACCTAACCTGGGCTAGGGAGGCCGCAATCCCAGGAAAGTGGCCCCATAATGTGACCCTTTTTCATGGAATGGCAGGCCCCACCCACCCAAACACAACTTCCCCAGAAACAACTTATTAACCACTTCCTTACTGGGCACTTAAACCCCTTCCTGACCAGAGGACTTTTTGCGATTCGGCACTGCGTCGCTTTAACTGACAATTGCGCGGTCGTGCGACGTGGCTCGAAAACAAAATTAACGTCCTTTTTTCCCCACAAATAGAGCTTTCTTTTGGTGGTATTTGATCACCTCTGCGGTTTTTATTTTTTGCGCTATAAACAAAAATAGAGCGACAATTTTGAAAAAAAAAAAAATATTTTTACTTGTTGCTATAATAAATAGCTCAATTTTTTTTTTTTACGTTTTTTTTTTATCCTCAGTCTAGGCCGATACGTATTCTACATATTTTTAGTAAAAAAAAAAAAAAAAATCGCAATAAGCGACTGGTTTGCGCAAAAGTTATAGCGCCTACAAAATAAGGGACAGAATTATTATTATTATTTTTTTTTTTTACTAGAAATGGCGGCGATCTGCGATTTTTATTGGGACTGCGACGTTATGGCGGACACATCGGACACTTTTGACACGTTTTTGGCGCCATTCACATTTATACTGCAATCAGTGCTATAAATATGCACTAATTACTGTATAAATTTTTTTTTTACTAGAAATGGCGGCGATCTGCGATTTTTATTGGGACTGCAACGTTATGGCGGACACATCGGACACTTTTGACACATTTTTGGCGCCATTCACATTTATACTGCAATCAGTGCTATAAATATGCACTAATTACTGTATAAAATTTTTTTTTTACTAGAAATGGCGGCGATCTGCGATTTTTATTGGGACTGCGACGTTATGGCGGACACATCGGACACTTTTGACACATTTTTGGCGCCATTCACATTTATACTGTAATCAGTGCTATAAATATGCACTAATTACTGTATAAATGTGACTGGCAGGGAAGGGGTTAACACTAGGGGGTGAGGAAGGGGTTAAATGTGTATCCTAATTAGTGTTCTAACTGTGGGGGAGGGGGGGTGACTGGGGGGGTGACCGATCTGTGTCCCTATGTACAAGGGACACAGATCCGTCTCCTCTCTCCGCTGTCTGCGAGAGCCGGGAATGAGAGATGATCTCATATGTAAACATATGAGATCATCTCTCATTGGCCGCACAGATCGCCTAGGAAACGGCCGCTCCGATTGGCCATTCACGGCGATCTGTGACTGGCTGTGTCCAAGGGACACGGCCAGCACAGCAGTTCCCCGCTGCGCGCTCGGGAGCGCGCGCGGGGAACGCGAAAAGGGGCGGCCGTAAAAACACGGCCTCCCAGAGAAGTAGAGCCACCCGGCGGCCGTATATAGTCGTACGGCCGTCGGGAAGTGGTTAAAAAAACACTTGAAACCATTTATTTTGGCAAAAACTTGGCCGCGACACCTTTATTGGTTTTCCACAAATAATTTTCCATAGATTTTATTTATTCACTCAAAACTTCATAAACCATCATATAACATATTTCTACCTGCTCAGTTCTTACAACTCGAGCAGTAGCACAATTTCAAATATAAATAAAGTCCCCACACGCCAGACTTGAGCATCAAGACCGGCCCACCCCAAGCGTCGCGGCCTTCTCAATAATGTTCTGCATGCCCAAATTAAAGATATCAATCCCCACTTCGGACAAGTGGACTCCATCCTGCCTGTACAAACCCGGATAAGCTCCCTCCAGGTCCACGTGCCGATAAGACAAACCCCCTATCTGAGGCATAAATTTCTCAAGAGTCCTATTGCCCCTTTTCCAAATTTTTTCCATAACCCTCCTCTGCGCAGAGGAGAGCCATGAAAGCCGCGGAAATATCTCAGAAAAAAATACTGTTGTACCCGGGAAGGTTGCACTAAAACGCTGTAAGTCTCCCTTGATCATAAAAAGTAAATATAATGGGCCAGATTCAGGTAGATCCGCGCAATATTTGCGTGGGCAAAGGGCAACGATTTTTGCTCTGCGCCCACGCAAATATTTTGATATGCCCGCGATTCACAGAGCAGTAGCTCCGCAAATTGCGCGGGCGCTATGCTAAATAGCCCGGCGTAAGGGCGCCTAATGTAAATGATCCCGCCGGGGGCGGGAATCATTTAAATTAGGCGCGCTCCCGCGCCGAGCGAACAGCGCATGCTCCGTCGGGAAACTTTCCCGACGTGCATTGCGGCAAATGACGTCGCAAGGACGTCATTTGCTTCTAAGTGAACGTGAATGGCGTCCAGCGCCATTCACGAATCACTTACGTAAACGACGTGAAATTTAAATTTCACGAGCGGGAAGGGCGGCTATACTTTAGCATTGGCTGCCCCTGCTATAGCAGGAGCAACCTTGCGCTAAACTCGCCGTACGGAAACTCCGTACCTTGCGTGCGCAGGGCCCGCGCAACTTTTGTGAATCGGTGGTAGTATGCAATTTGCATACTATACGCCGATCACAATGGCCGCGCCCCCTAGCGGACAACGCAAGAATGCAGCCTGAGATATGAAGGCATAAGGAGGCTTATGCCTGTCATATCCTAGGCTGCAGTCCGCGTAGCGATGTTCCTGAATCAGGGGCATTTGCTACGCGGGAGCAAAACAGCTATTGCGCCGCGCAACCTATGGTTGCGCGGGCGCAATAGCTTCTTGAATCTGGGCCAATGTTTTTACTTTCCCCAAGTCATTACCTCCTAAGTGGATTATCAAAATGGACGGCAATGGCCATAACTGACATAACCTTGTCAAATTAAAATTCAGTTGAAACCACTGAAGAAGACCTCTAATGCCGCGTACACACCATCACTTTATGTGATGAAAAAAAATGACGTTTTTAAAAACGTCACTTTAATTGACTGTGTGTGGGGGAAAACGTCGTTTTATGTCTTGTAAAAAACGACCAAAAAAAATTGAAGCATGCTTCAATTTTATGTGTCGTTTTTCAAAAGTGCACTTTTTACTTCACAGAAATTGACCGTGTGTAGCAAAAAACGTCGTTTTCTAAGACGTTTTTTCATCCACGCATGCCCAGAAGCTACTTATGAAGCAAGCTTCAATGGTAAAACGTGGTGGAACGTAACCTCACTTTGCAAGATCATTGTGAGAAAACGATGGTGTGTAGGCAACTTCGTCTTTGAAAATTGAAGTTTCAAAAACGTCATTTTTTACTTCACAGAAAGTGTCGTTTTTTTTCATCACATAAAGTGATGGTGTGTACGGGGCATTATACCTTTCCATAGTAAACGAAAAGTGTCCGGGTGTAGAGACAGATTTGTTGAATAGTTGCGTTGAGCCACTCTTTTTTGCGCCCAATAAACAAATGAGTACCTAAAATTTAAACAAACAAATTAGGGTGAACATACAACCTAAAACATTTTGACTTCCACCTCCCCAATGCTTTAAAATCTGCTTCTGGGAAACCAAACCGGGCTGCCTCCGAGGCTGCTCCAACCTGAAAGGAGTGGGATGAAAATTTAAATGCATTTAAACCCATGTTAACCTTTTAAAAACTAAATCAAATTGGTACTTTGTAAGGGGTAGTAGATTACTATGAATAAGAAAAAATTCCCCCTGGGCGGTCTAAGCCCCAGGAAATGTTTCACTACTGCTACTAGGCACATGAGTAAATCATTGTGATCCCTTAAATGAACCCATCTACCCTTGCCGCATTGATCCGTTTTAGAATATCGCAGCCAGATATGAACACCCGCCTGATCCACCACCACCTGTTCAAAGCGAATCCCCGGAACCACCCTGTTTGTTTGCCGGTATTAATTCCGATATACAGAATGCTCCAAAAAAGGCCAGCACAAATGCCGTCCTAAATAGTAACGCCTCATATTCCGAAAAGCATACCACTGAAGTAACCCTACAGAGACCGCTGAGGATGTCCAGCGAGAAATGCCAGCCAACATTTTTGTAACATGACTATTCAAGAATTGTTGCCGCATTAAACTGGACAAGAATGCCAAAATAGCACCCTCCGAAGGCCTATTAAATTGATAACCTTCATCACTCGCAAAGGATATCCAGCTACTCCAAGCTGCAGAGTAACACAACCAAGTCTTAGGCGGTAGGGAGCCCTTAATGGCATTCGTTACTGCACTTAGATCATCTCCCACAGATTGGCGGGGCATGGGGTGCCAACTGCGTCGGAAGCAAACTCCGAAACCGTTCCACCTGGAAACGAGATAGAGAATCAGCTATGTTGTTCAATATCCCCGGAGTATACTTAGCCTTTAACCAAATGTTAAACTTGAGGCATCTGAAGACCACCTGATGCAAGATTTTGATTACCCACCAAGAGCTGAATGACAGACAATTGACCGCGTATAACACGCCTTTGTTATCAGTTTCAACCAAGATACACCTATTAGAAAACTCCACGCCCCACAACTCCAATGCCACTAAGATTGGGAATAACTCTAGCAATACCACGTTCCTGGTAGCTCCCGAACTCACCCAAGACTCCGTCCAAGCCGCACAGCACCAATGCGTTCGCCATATTGCTTCAAAGCCTTTCGAGCCCGCCGCGTCTGTTAATAAACAGAAGTCCCGAGCCACCACAAAATCCGCCTGAAAAAAGGACTTACCGTTATATCAGTCAAGAAAACTATCCCAGACCATCAAATCCTCTTTAATAGGGGTAGTTATTCTAACATGGTCTAATGGAGATTTTATGCCAGAAATAGCCAGATATAACCAACGAGAGAAAATTCTGCCAACTGGCATGATTCTGCATGCAAAGGCCTGTACGCCCAATAACGACTGCATTTCTTTCAGACGTATCTTCTTTTTCCGCAAAACCGATGCAATCAACCATTTCAACTTTTTCACTTTTGCATCCGGCAAATGGCATTTCAATTTACAGGTGTCAATCTCAATGCCCAAAAATTCCAATGACGTACTGGGCAAGCACGTCTTCTCCTCCGCCAGCGGGACACCAAAATCCTGAGACATAGCTTGAAATGCGGACAACAAATCTGAACATAACCTAGAATCTGCTGGACCAACGAATAAAAAATCATCTAGATCAGGGGTGTCAAACTGGCGGCCCTCCAGCTGTTGCAAAACTACAAGTCCCATGAGGCATTGCAAGGCTAACAGTTACAAGCCTGACTCTCACAGGCAGAGGCATGATGGGACTTGTAGTTTCGGAACAGCTGGAGGGCCGCCAGTTTGACACCCCTGATCTAGATAGTATAGTTCAGCCCTCAAAATTTCACTCTTTTGCTCGCATTTTGCGAGTGGAATTTATTCCAGGGCGAGTGAGGAGCTGGGGTGAACCAATCACCCAGGAAACTGTCAGCCAAAGGACACAGAGAACGGCAGGGCTGGACTGCCCTGGCACCGCTTTGAGCCGAGGCTGCAGCGCTCTCCTTCTCCCCCACTTGTATCACACACAGCGGGCATCTTCCACTGTGTGTCATAGAGCGGGGTATGCAGTGGCGTTGCTATGGGGGTGCGGACCGCCAGAGGGGTGACACCAGGGGCCGGGACTGCAGGGGCAAGAGCGGGGCTTCAGTCTCAGGTGTGATAGCGAGTGGGCTACTACAGTGTGTGTCGGCATTTACTGACATCTCCTGCAGGGTGTTTCCGGGTCCCCATCGCAGCGATCGCGACGGCCGACACTTTAGCAGCTCCCATCTGTCCCAGCCGGCTGCCTGCATGTTAGCAGTGTCAGAGCGCCGGGAGACCTCCTTCGAGTGTGTGTCGGCATTTGCTGACATCTCCTGCAGGGTGTCCCCGGGTCTCCAGCGCAAGGATGGCTGACACTTTAGCAGCTCCCATCTGTCCCAGCCAGCTGCCTGCATGTTAGCAGTGTCAGAGCACCGGGAGATCTCCTTCGAGTGTGTGTCGGCATTTGCTGACATCTCCTGCGGGGTGTCCCCGGGTCTCCAGCGCAAGGATGGCTGACACTTTAGCAGCTCCTTTCTGTCCCAGCCAGCCACATGTCAGCCGTGTCAGGGCGCCAGGAGATCTCCTTCCCAGGTTCCTCCTCTGCTTTGGCGTGTCTTCTGATGGGACGGGAGGAGGAACCTGCGAAGGAGATCTCCTGGCGCCCTAACACGGCTGACATGCGGCTGGCTGGGACAGATAGGAGCTGCTAAAGTGTCAGGCATCACTGCACTGGAGACCCGGGGACACCCTGCAGAAGATGTCAGCAAATGCCGACACACACTCAAAGGAAATCTCCCGGCGCTCTGACACTGCTAACATGCAGGCAGCCGGAGGGGACAGATGGGAGCTGCTAAAGTGTCAGGCCCCGTACACACGTCCGAGGAACTCGACGTGCCAAACACATCGAGTTCCTCGTCGAGTTCTGTGTTGTACTTGTGCAGAAACTCGACAGGCTTGCTTTGCGTACACAAGTAACAGACAACAATTTCCTCGTTCTCCAGCGCGGTGACGCTCACCACGTATGACGCGACTATAAAGGGGAGGTTTGAAATCTTGGGCGCCACCCTTGGGGCTCCTTTTGCTGATTTCGTGTTTACGCCTGTTAGTAAAAGTTTGGTGAGTGACGATTCGTGCTTTTCAGTCTTTGTGCTTTCAGATTGATCTCTGCCGTTCAGTTTGTACTTGTGGAATCGTATCTAGGCAATCAGGACGTGCGGTCAGGTCGTATTGTTTTACATTGCGGTCCTGTCCCCGCGTTTTTGATTTTCAGGTCGTTCTTCATAGGTCTTGCTGTTCTTCACTGCGGTCTGTTTAGTGCAATTCTGATTTGTCCTTCGTTCCTAGCCTTGTAGCCATGTTGCAGGCACCTCGTCGTCGCCGACTTCGTGCTGTGCAATCTATGTGTGTAGGTCTGCTTGTTTTAGACCTAGACGATGAGTACATGAACAGGAGGAGGACGCGTTCATGGACCAAGAATTGGTTTCTCCGTAGGAACCAATTCTCTCACATGCCTTTGCTGCGGGAGCTTCAGGAAAATAATCCTGATTATAGGAATTTCCTGAGGATGTCTGATCCCGTCTTTCAGCTCCTGTTGGCTTTGGTGTCCACCTATATTACCAGGCAGGACACCGTTATGTGGGAGTCAATCAGTGCTGAGCAGAGGCTAGTTGCCACCCTCCGTTATCTGGCAACTGGGAGAAGCCTTCAGGACTTAAAGTTCTCGACGGGCATCTACCCCCAGGCTCTGGGCCTCATCATTCCTGACACCTGCTCTGCCATCATCCAGGTTCTGCAGGAGGAATATATGAGGGTAAGTTTTCTCCTTTAATATCCCATTTTATGTCTATAATGTATGCTAATGTATTGTAGTTCTCTCCTCCTTCCCTAATTACCATGCCTGGAATATGCTGTGAATGTCCCCTTTGCCCCCATGCATGCTGTAAACTTTATTGATGCCCCTTTTTTGGCCTACATGCCTATTTCCCTTCACTTACCTCCCCAGTATGCTATCCTGGGCCCCAACCTACCTAGCATAGTCACTTCCCAATGTATTGTGTTATATCCATTGTAATGCCCCCCCCCCCTCCCCTCCAAAATGTGTTGTAAAGTCTATGCATGTTCACCAATCTTTTTTAATTATTTCAATTTTTTTTTGTTACTCACCAACTCATCTAGCCCTCCCCTCCAAAATGTGTTGTAAAGTCTATGTTCACCAATATAATATTTTATATGTACTCCCAAACTCATCTAGCCCTCCCCTCCAAAATGTGTAGTTAAGTCTATGTTCACCAATATAATATTGTATATGTACTCCCAAACTCATCTAGCCCTCCCCTCCAAAATGTGTTGTAAAGTCTATGTTCACCAATATAATATTTTATATGTACTCCCAAACTCATCTAGCCCTCCCCTCCAAAATGTGTAGTTAAGTCTATGCATGTTCACCAATATTTTTTAATTTTTTCAATTTGTTTTTTTACTCACCAACTCATCTAGCCCTCCCCCAAACTTGGGCACTGGCCCATCAGAGGGGGTGTTTAATGTGGTAATTGTGTAAATATATTTAGGTATAACATGCTACTTCCAACAAATGTTAGAATGCTTATAATGTCTTTGTATAATCTACTTGCAAGGTTATGTGGCTAATATATTATTTTTTTTTCTTCCACAGCTTCCGTCCACACCACAGGAGTGGCAGTCTGTGGCATTGGACTTCCAGACCCGTTGGAACTTCCCCAACTGCGGGGGAGCCATCGACGGGAAGCACGTCCGCATCGTGCCTCCACCCCGTTCTGGTTCCCAGTTCTTTAATTATAAGGGGTTCAACAGTATTGTGCTGATGGTGGTGGTGTCAGCACAGTATGAATTCCTTTTTGTGGATGTCGGGATGAACGGACGGATATCGGATGGGGGAGCCTTCAGGCAGACGGAGTTCGCGCTTCGCCTTCAGGATGAGGATCTGTCATTGCCACCGGATGACCAGAATGTAGAAGGCCTGCCGTTTGTCTTTTTGGCAGATGAAGCGTTCGCCCTGGGACCCCATCTTATGAGGCCATTCCCTCAGCGCACCCTCACCCCAGAGAGGAGGGTGTTTAATTTCCGGCTTGGCCGAGCCCGGAGAGTGGTGGAGAACACTTTTGGCATCATGGCCAGCCGGTTCCGCCTTTTTCTCACTTCTCCCCACATGGCGGAATATAAGTGGAATGTGATAATTTTTGCATGCTGCATCCTGCATAATTATTTACGGAGACAGACAATCTCCCACATATCTTGCCCCGGTTGGGCCCGAGACACAACATTTGACCCCTGCAGAAACTTTGCCGGGCCTTGAATCTGGCCACACAGGACTGCCCCCCCAGAGTGCCCGTGAAGTCAGGGACAACTATATGGGCTATTTCATGGGTAGGGGGGGCATACCATCCCAAGGCAATTTGCCGTAATTTATTTTTTGGAAAAAATAAAAAACAATTTGTTTTAAAAACGTGTTATGTCTCGCTTGTGTTGCTTGTAGGTGTTTACTAATTGTAACTATTGTTCTACATGTAGTGTCAAGTGTATTTACCTTATCAACTATCCAACATTTCCCAGGTGACCCCAAAACAAAACACATATAAACTTAGACGTTTTTTAATAAAAACCACACACACTTTTTTTAAGTTCCAAATCTCGTTATTTTTTCACAGAATTATATATATTTATATATTTTTTTATTCCAAAAGACACAAATCTTTTTTTATTCTTTTTTTGTTTGTTTTTTTATTCCAAAAGACACAAATCTGGTATATATATATTTTTTTTTTTTATTCCAAAAGACACAAATCTGGTATTTATTTATTTATTTATTTATTTTTTATTCCCAAAGACACAAATCTTTTTTTATTCTTTTTTTGTTTTTTTTTATTCCAAAAGACACAAATTTGGTATATATTTTTTTTTGTTTTGTTTTTTATTCCAAAAGACACAAATCTGATATATATTTTTTTTTATTCCAAAAGACACAAATCTGGTATATATATATATATATATATATATATATATATATATATATATATATTTTTATTCCAAAAGACACAAATCTGGTATATACTTTTTTTTTTTTATTATTCCAAAAGACACAAATCTGGTATATATATATATATATATTTTTATTCCAAAAGACACAAATCTGGTATATATATATTTTTTTTATTCCAAAAGACACAAATCTGGTATATATATATATATATATATATATATATATATATATATATATATATATATATATATATATATATATATATATATATATATATATATATATATATATATATATCTATCTATATATATATATATATATATATATATATATATATATATATATATATTTTTTTTTTTTTTTTTATTCCAAAAGACACAAATCTGGTATATATATATTTTATTTTTTTCTTCTTATTCCAAAAGACACAAATCTGGTATATTTTTTTTGTTTTTTTTTTTAATCCAAAAGACACAAATCTTTTTTTATTCTTTTTTTTTATTCCAAAAGACACAAATCTGGTATATATATATATTTTTTTTATTCCAAAAGACACAAATCTGATATATATTTTTTTTGTTTGTTTTTTATTCCAAAAGACACAAATCTGGTATATATAAAGGAAAATTTATTATCATACTTACCGTAATTTTCCTTTCCTGATAGACTCCATGGCAGCCTACGTGTGGGTTAATCCCGCCTCCTCTCCAATGTGATAGGACCCCATACCCATAAAAGTTAACTCACCAATAGACTCAGTGTTCCGTAACTATCCCGACTCCATAATTTCAGGGTGGGAACTCCGTCTGCCATGGAGTCTATCAGGAAAGGAAAATTACGGTAAGTATGATAATAAATTTTCCTTTTTCCTGACTGACTCCATGGCAGCCTACGTGTGGGAAATAACTAGCCAACACACGGGTGGGTATGCTGAACAGAAATATATTTAATTTGTCCCGTCAGCCGACAAGACTGATAAACCAAAATTTACAGAAGACAGTGCTGCAGGTTCAACACAGTAATGGGACATAAAGGTGTTTATAGAAGACCAAGAGGCCGCTCTACAAATAACATCTGGCGCCACATGACGGGCTGCTGCCCAGGAAGCTGCCATCCCTCTCGTGGAGTGAGCTGTTACCGCCTGCGGGGGAGCCAAGCCCTTTGCACAATAAGCCTGTTGTATCGTTTGGACGATCCAGGATGCGATTGTTCTTGAAGATGCCTTCTTCCCTTTGTTCTTGCCTGAATGCAGGATGAACAGGTGATCAGAACGTCTGAATGTGGATGTAACTTGAAGATATTCAGTGAGTATCTTGCCCATATCCAGAGGGTGAGTCTCATCAGAATCCGGGTTTTTAAAGGTAGGGAGAACTACTTCCTGATTCTCATGGAAAACCGACGAGACCTTCGGTTTGGAGCCCAGCATAGGTATCAGAACCACTCTGTCTGGAAAAAAGGTGAGAAATGGCTCCTTGTGACCCAAAAAAACCGATCTCGGACACTCTCTTGGCCGAGGTGATAGCTACCAAAAAGGCTACTTTGGCTGAAAAGTTCTTCAATGAGGACGGGGAAGGTCCCGACATACTAAGTCCATTCAAAAAGTCAAGTACTAACGGGAGATCCCATTTGGGGAATCTTGGCTTCCTCAGAGGTCTCAATCTTGAGGCTCCACGAAAAAATTGTTTGATTAGTGGATGAGTTGCCCAAGGGATTCCAGAAAAGGCTGAAAGTGCTGAGATTTGAACTCTTAGAGAACTTACAGACAGGGGTAGGTCTAGCCCTGATTGAAGAAAGCTCAGGATGTTTTGGATTTCTGGGTTCTTGAAGGAACTGCCCGCGGTTAAAGAAAATTCCACAAACTTAGACCATATTCTACCGTACACTTTATTTGTGCTTCCTTTCCTTGAGCTCATAAGGGTAGAGATCACCCGAGAGGCGCAGCCAAGGGATTCTAGCCTTTCCCTTTCAAGAACCAGACCGCTAGTTTCATTTGAGCCGGACAGGGATGGAGGAGTGTCCCCTGGGAGAGAAGGTCTGGACTGCATGGTATTGGAATTGGGTCCTGAAGACTCAGCTGGACCAACAGAGGGAACCAAGGCCTGTTCGGCCAGTATGGAGCCACCATTGTGATTTCCACTTCTTCCGCTAGAAGTCTCTTCAGGAATTTTAGAATTATTGGGATCGGGGGAAAGGCGTACGCCCTCTGAAACCACCATCGATCCGTTAGGGCATCTGTCCCGATTGCCTGGCTGTAGTAACCCCTCGTGTAGAAATTCTTCAATTTGGCGTTGTTCGGGGAGGCAAAGAGATCCACTTGGGGATTGACTCCCAGTGATAATATCCAACGGAAAGACTGGTCGTGGAGAGACCATTCGTTGACGTCCACCTGAGTTCGTGACAGGAAATCCGCTTGGGAGTTCTGAATGCCTGGAATGAAAACAGCCGTCAGGTTGACCAGGTTCACTTGGGCCCATTTCATAATGGGCTCTACTTCCTGGAGAAGGGATGAGCTCCGAGTCCCGCCTTGTCTTTTGACATATGATACTGCTGTGGTGTTGTCCATCCTTAGAATTACTGACTTTCCCTTCAGCAGTTGTGAAAAGGACTGTAGGGCACACCAGGCCGCTCGAAGCTCCAGGGTGTTCGAGCCTGGATTGTGGAGGCGAGCGTCCCACCTGCCTTGCGCCATGCTTGTGCCGCATAAGGCCCCCCAACCGGAGCCACTGGCATCTGTCGTCACTGTGACCCACGAAACTGGAGCGATGGAGTGACAATTCAGCAGATTCTTCGGTTGAAGCCACCAGAAGAGGCTGCCCCTCATTGACGTGGAAATGTGGATCCGTTGACTCATGCTCCCTGACTTCCACTGCCTGAGAAAGCCGGATTGGAAGGGACGTAGCCTCCATAGAGCCCATTTCACCATCGGTGTTGTGGATACCATTGTCCCAATGATCTTCAAGCATTGATGAGCTCTTAGGTGGCGAGTACTCAAGGCCCGGGAAATCCTCTCCTGAATTACCGGAATCTTCTCTGCTGGTAGAGAGATGGTCTTCCTTACTGTGTCGAATTGAGCTCCCAGATAGGTTAGACACTGAGTTGGCTCTAGATGGCTTTTTGCCAGGTTCAGGAGCCACCCGAATTCGGATAAGGTCGAGATGACCTGATCCCTCTGTGCCAAGAGAAGGGTCTTGTCTTGGGACAGGACCAGGAGGTCGTCCAGATAATGATACAGACGAATCTTCTTCAGCCTGATGAGAGCTACCAGTGCCAGAAGAACTTTGGTGAAGACCCGTGGGGATGTTGTTAGGCCAAAGGGTAGGCACACGAACTGGAGGTGTTCCTGGTTGACATAGAACCTGAGGTACTTGTGCAGCTCTGCTGCTATTGGGACGTGGAAATAGGCATCCTTTAGGTCCACGGAAATCATCCAGTCGCCTGGCTGTATTGCTTGTTGGATGGTTGATAGAGTTTCCATTTTGAACTTCTTGTGTGTTATAAATTTGTTCAAATATGTCAAGTCTATGACTGGGCGCCAGGTACCGTTCTTCTTTTGTACTAAGAAGAGAGGGGAGTACACCCCAAGAAACTGTTCGTCTTTTGGGACGTGTACCACTGCTCCTTGAATCTTCAGGAGGTGAATGTAGTCTAGAAGGACCTGTTTCTGCTCCAGTGACCCTGGAAGAAGGGTGGAGATGAACTTTGGACAGGGAGGACTGGAAAAGGACCATGTGTGTCCTGAGGTCACGGTCTTGATGACCCAAAAGTCCTTGATTGAGGCTGCCCAGACGTGCCGATAAAGGAGTAGACGAGCTCCCACACGATCCGCTTGGGCGGGCGTTGTCTCAAAAAGATTTCCCCTTGTCGCGTCCAGTTGACGCCTGAGTAGTTGGAGTAGGTCTCCGGTAGGAGCCTCTACCTCTGCTCCAATTCCTTCTGTAGTTTCCACCAGGCCTGTAAGCGCGAGCTTCCCTAGCGCGGTCCGGGCTGTATCGCCGGAATTGAGGCATTTTTCTTCCCGATTGGCGCTTGTCCTGAGGAAGGAAACCAGACTTGCCGCCCGTGACTTTGGAAATGGCATCATCTAGCTTGTTGCCAAACAGGGTTGATCCTTCAAAGGGAATCTTGCACCAGTTCTGCTTCGAAGATGGGTCAGCAACCCAGGGGCGTAGCCAGAGGGCCCGTTTCGCGGTCACAGAAGAAAGCATAATCCTGGCTAACAGGCGGATTAAGTCAACGGAGGCTTCGCCCAGGAATGCGACCGCCAGTTTTAACTCTGCCGTGGCTGAGTTCTTGGCTAGTTCTTCAGAGACGCCTTTGAGGAAAGAATCGACATTTTCCGTCCAGGCTTCCATGGCCTTTGATAATGCCGCTAAAGCTAGAGCCGGTTTGCACGCTGTGCCCGCAAGGCCATAAATTCTTCTGAGGTCCTGGTCCATTCTTCTGTCCAGGCCATCTTTGAAAGAGACGGAGTCAGCAATAGGTAAAGTGACATGTTTAGCCAGTCTCGTTACTGCCGCATCTACCAGAGGAACATTTTCCAAATGTTTGACCTCCTCCTGCTTGAAGGGATAGAGCCTTGAGGCTTTGTTAGCCATGGAAGATTTTCTGTCCACCTTGCTCCATTCCTCTTCAAAGATACCCTTCAGTTCGGATAGAAACGGGAACGTAGGGCGTTCTTTTCCCAAGCGCTTAAAGTATTTTTTCTGCTTGGCTGGAGAAGCAGGTTGTTCCTCCCATAAGAGAGCCTCCTTAATCGCTTTGACGAGTGGCGTCACCTGCGCGAAGTCAAATTCTAAGCCTTCTTCATCACTCTCTAGGTCACCCTCAGGAAAAGCCGGAGTGGAGGCTTGAGGCCGGGAAGGACCTGGATCCTCTAGGATCTCCAAGTTTGGAGAAGCAGACCCGTCAGTGTTGGTCTGAATCTGCGTGTGGGGCATGTTCTCTCTTAGGCCCCATACTCACGACCAAACATGTTTGCTGAAACTGGCCCGCGGACCAGTTTCAGCATACATGTTTGGTCGTGTGTAGTTACGAGCGTACAGAATTTCACCGTACATTTGCCCGCCGGGCCGTTTTCCAGCAGACATTTATTTCCAAACTTGTTTTAAAACCGTCCGCTCAAATCCTGTCCGAACGTACATGTTTGGTGGTGAGTACACAAAACCAACGTACAAAAACCCCGCGCATGCTCAGACTAAATGAGGCCACGGGAGCGCTCGTTCAGGTAAAACTCACGTTTCTTTGGGATATGGCACATTCGTCAATAGAAAGATTAATTCTAGCAATAGAACACTGAAGCAAAACACACAATAACCAATGCTTGATGCCGTCGTTTTATTCATTCTTCTCTTGCTATAACTAATCAGTTATTTAGCTCATGTTATTTCAACTGAGTTGTTCCATACTGAAAAGTGACATTTGTTAGCTGTGATGTAGTAAGATTTTTGCAAACTTTTATTGGCCCGACGTATCATATTTTTAGTGGTCCTCCACATTTCAAATTTTTTGCTTTTAATGTTTAATGGTTATCTTTCCCACTTTCTTTAGGTGTTTATAGTTATGTCACCATTTAGAATATTTTAATAGGAAATATTTTTGATTTAGCTTTTGTTTGTATATTTAACATGATTTTGTTGAAGGTTGTTTAAATTGTCTACCATGTTGGCACACCAAATGACCCCCCCCCCCCCCCCCACATGAGTTAGTGAATATTTTAGATTAATCATTTTATTTGTTTGTAATGTTTGATGCCTAAAATAATACCCACAGTATTACAAACAATAGGCAAGTTTTTCAAATCAACAAAAAGGCTTTTATTTGAGCAAATTATAAAAAGGATCAAAAACAGAATGGCAGCACTTGAACAGCTAGCAACATACATGCAAACTTGCATTTGAAACATGGTGAAGGATAAACTAGCCAACCTCAGGAAGCACACTAAATAAAATCTGAAGCAGCAGCACATAACCAAAGGAACCCAAGCTGTGGTAGTCCAAACAAGATGCCATTTGTGGGGGATCAAATGGAAGGCAGGGCATCAACGTCTCCTCTTCCTTGAAACCTTCCTTCCAGGCTGCCTTCCAGCGGGTCTTCCCTGGGCCCTTGCAGGTGGGGATGATGTGGCAGCAGGAGAATGGTGTTCAGCAAGCCGGGCCGGGTCACATAGCCCAGTGTCTGGGGTCAGCAGCTCCCTCTGCATCCACCAAAGGGCCTGGTTGATCACGCCCTTTGCCAGTTGCCTCTGCTCCTCCGTGCCTTGATTCAGGTCATGTGCCACGGAGGCACTGTAGGCCTCAGTGGGGTTGAGGGGGGCCCTCATGATGGCACTCGCCTCCCTAATCATTTGGAGGCTGGCTTCCTCCACTGCCCCCAATTTCTTCTTACGGCCTGGTGGCCTAATATAAAGGGGAGGAGCCTGGCTGGTGGTGCTTGTCCTGGGGAGCTGCTGAACGCCACTGGGCCCGGCCTCCTCCTGGCTGCCACTGACCCCTGCGGCCTGGCTGTCAGTGAGGAGAGGATCTGCCACCTCCTGGCTGGTCTCTTCTTCCTGTGTAAAAAAAAGGGACATGTTGTAATATATTTAGGAATATACTCACTCACATTTTCATGCTTGAATCTTATTTTTTGCCTTGAATTTAAACTTGAAAACAGACTCACCCTCTGACCCCTGCAGTTGTCATCCCTGACACCTATTTGTTTGCCCACGATTTTAGATTTTTACTTCCCAGCTTGTATTTTATTAACCAATATCAAGTCAAGAATCAAACAATAATTAATATTATTACATAAATAGTTATGAAACTACTATACCTCATCATCGTAGAGGCGCAGATCTGCCTCTCTGTCAGCCAGGCCCTCTTCATCTGACTCTGCAGGGCTGTGGTGATCTTGGGAAGTCCCGCTGGGAGGTAGCGTGGAGGAAAGGTTGGGATTCAGACTCGACATTGATGGCCTGCCTTCCAGTTGATCCCGCAAAAATGACATCTGGTTGTAATACCACAGCTTGGGTTCCTTTGGTGGTCTTGCTGCTGCTCCAGATCTTAGCTGTTTTTGGTGAGCTTTGTACGCTCTCCTATATGTGCCCCTGAGGTTGGCAAGTTTATCCTTCACCATGTTGGCACTGCATTCTGGCACCCATGTCCTCATGTATGCTGCTAGCTGTTCAAGTGCTGCCGCTCGTACGTCCTTATTGTGGTAATGGTCCTGCTTTGAATCCCACAGGATGGGCATTTCCCGAAATTTATCCAGCAAATGCTGGATAATGTCTTGGCTCTGCAGGAGATCCATTGTGAAATAAATTTTTTTTTTTTTTTATTCTAGATTGAAAAAATGAAAAGAAACCAAAAACACAATTAAAAAAAGCCTCAGCATTTACATTGATAGAATATGTTGTTAAAAAAGTAGTACCTATATAGAAATACAAACACAGTGTCTCTTGTTTAGAAAATGCTGGCCAGCTCTGCCCCATTGGTTGGTTTTAGCTAACATTTTTTTTTAACATGCCGCCCCTTTGGTTACATTGCAGGAAATAATATAAATCTACAACCATACACAATTATTACAAATGACAGCATTCATCAAGGCACTATTGCATGTGTAGATATCCTGCCCCTCAGCATTGATTACATGAAAGAAACTTCCTAATGACCTCTGTCCAACCAACACAGAACAATACTTGGCCTGATCTGAATACACCCTACATAATTACTAATGAGTCACAGCATTTTTGATCTCTCTATTTTGTGATGTCTACAAAAGCATTTGGGTACGAAAATCACATTCTGGTATCCAAGAGACATAATAGCTTAATAAAACTGTGCAACCAACAGACCAAACCCCCATCCCATTGCTCTACATTTTAGAGCCCGCTGCTGATCCCATGTTTAAATTTCTTACCTGCCTCTCTCACAATCCTCGTTTCTTCCGCTCGCTGAATTAACACGTAACCTACGTAATCACGTCAAGCGCCTTTTATACACTCCGCGTATGTATGAAACGCCGCCCTCGTCACCTTTGCCATGCCCCTAATCAATTGAAAAAGTAAATGTGGCGTTAACTGTGTAGGTTCTGGAATCGCGCGAATATTCTCCGCGTAACCTACGTCAATACGTTGTTGGCATTCGCGACACTCCGCATATGCAATAATCCCCGCCCTCATCTCCGCCCCTGACGGGACATTTCCTCGTTTCCACGCCCCTAATCTCTGTGGGAAGGAAAGATGGCGATGTCACACGAGCGGGCACGGAGCTCTCATGGCGCAAGTGAAGGGACAGAGGCTGGACCGTCCCGATCCAGGCCTAAAAGATATAAAGCCACTAATATGGCGTTCGAAGAAATGGTGGAGTTGGTTTACATCATGAGGAGGAAGGATTATGATGGTGAATGTGGGCCCTACAAAACACCGAACCGTAGGAAGTCACACATAATGGACAAGGTGGCAAGGAGAATGAGGAGAATGTTTGGTGTCACCAGGTCAAAGGAGCAACTACGGAAGCGTTGGTCCGATTTAAAATTGAGGGAGCCACATCACATGAAGAAGATCCTCAAAATTCTGCGTAAAAGTAAGTCCATATTATTTAAGGGGGGGGGGAATGTCTGCAATAATGTGTTGACATGTATTTTTTCACATCTGCCTCCTTGGCCTGCTTTTACTTTTGAACATGTGTAGATACTGTATTGTGTTTATGTCAAATAACAACCTTAAACAAATTTGGTTAAATAGTAAACACGCGTAATATGACATTGTTTCGCAAAAATGTGACGTTACTCCAGGAACAACACACCTGGACATGGCTGACTGGCCCCAAACTTGGTTTTCCAACATTGTTGACTAGCAAAATCACAGAAATTAAATTGAGTGAATGTGACAGGCAAACAAGATTCATTCTCCAAAATGCAAATAAAGCTGATGTTTTAACATCTTGAAATGCAAAGCACCTGTGTCTCAAAAATCAAAGTATATTTATTTGGAGGGTCGACGAGAATTAATGTTTTGGGGGGACATCCATGTGTGTCACTTCTTTGCAAAAAAGGGGCAGGATCTGAGCTTGGCCTAGAACTACGCCAAAAATGGAGGATTGCTGAAAGAAAAAACAACCAAAAATCATCATAAATGTATCGTCTATGCAATGTGTGCGATTTATGATATCCAATATCTGTGTGCTGATGAGTATCCCTTTTGTTTTTTATTATTTCTTATAGGGGAAAGAAGACGCCAGCAATTGGAGGAGGCAGAGAGGGCCAGACACCCGGAAAATCAAACACCTCCACATGTTGAGCAGGAGGAGGCTGGGAAGGAAGAGAGGAGGATGTGGAAGGAGAAGAGGATGTGGAAGGAGAAGAGGATGTGGAAGGAGAAGAGGATGTGGAAGGAGAAGAGGAAGGAAGAAAGGAGGAAGGAAGAGAGGAGGAAGAAGTTATTTTGGACTTAGAATTTATATCAGATGAAGGGCAAGTGGCGGAAGAACAATTTGGCGAATTGCAAGAAGGTGGATTGATGGATGAAGGAGGAGTCGAAGATGATGGGGAGGTGGTGGAAGAAGGAGGAGTGATAGAAGATGATGGGGAGGTGGTGGAAGAAGGAGGAGTGATAGAAGATGAAGAAATTGGGGATGTGGAAATTATCAGGCCATCAGGTCAGTGTCACCCCTATATTAATAGGGCCAAACATATGCAGATAGGCTGGAAATTATTTACATATTTTGAATGCCAATTTGTTTCTTTTTAGGGGATCAAGATGGAGTAGCACATTTTTCACGTGCAAGTGCTTCTATCATTGTACAGCAACTAATGGAGTGCAGCACGGAAATGGACATTATGCAGGAAAGGATGCTAGTCATGGAGCAGAATGTGCGAAATGTCATTTCTGAGTGTAGCACGGAAATGGAGAACATGCGACAAAGGATGCTAGTCATCAACCAAAATTACAAAAATATCATGGACATGATGGGCCGTGTCAAAGACTGAACCACAGAAGCCCATCCCCCGCCCATCCCCCGCCCACAAAACCCTTTTTAATTTTTGTACTTTATAATACGCCAAAATTTCTAAATGCACACACAGTGTGCCAATATGTGCTATCTGCCATCACAGACTATCTATTGTCTGTGCTTTGTGGGTACAAACCCCTCCTCGATCCTCAACTAGTTGAGAGGAAGGGTTTGCTCCCACAAAACACAGACATTGATCACCCATGATGTCAGATAGCACATGTGGCCATTTGTCTGTTTAACCAATGACATTTGGCGAGTTTTCACTGAATGTGTGCATTTAGAAATTTTGGCGTGTTCCAGTGTGAAAGCACACCATCCATATGACTGACTGCTGTTCTTTTTTTAAATTTTTGTTTGGTGTTGATCTTTTTTGGTTTGTAAATGTTTCCAGTTTCAGATCACAAAACGAACAATAAATCTCACCTAAAGAAAGAAGTTAACTAATTTTAGAAAAAAACAAAAAAATTTTTGTGTTGTGTTAAAATCTTGTTTAAAAAATTAGACACAAACAAATGACAAGCCCAAAAATTCTTGCGTATAGTTTCAGTGAAATTATTGTTACATTGTGTTTCGATCATTATTATTGATAATCACTGTCAATAAAGACCAAAAAATAAATAATTAAAAGCCAATATTTTGTCTCCAGAATTTGCAGGAAATGTGTT
Organism: Rana temporaria; assembly: GCF_905171775.1. Classification (NCBI taxonomy): domain Eukaryota; kingdom Metazoa; phylum Chordata; class Amphibia; order Anura; family Ranidae; genus Rana; species Rana temporaria. The sequence continues at coordinate 296,321,790 of NC_053491.1, read as the reverse complement.
CTGCCTAAAAATACACATTTCTTGTTAAAAAATGACTAAAATAAAAAAAATAAATGAGACATCAAAAGCAGAAAAAAGAGTGGCTTCTTATTTATAGACTGAATACCCAGTTTGTAGATGAGTGAATAATGTGCAAATGTGGTTAGTTAATACATCTGAGTAAGTAAATGTGGCACTAGAAGTGCACTATTTTTGGAGATAACCTGGAAGACAGAAAAATAGAGAAAAAGCAGTAATGACAAACAACTGTATAAAGTCCAATGGTCAAATTATTTATTAGTTGTGAGAATATTCCTTTCTTTTGGGGGCCGAATTAGAAAGAAATATGATCTGGCATAGCAATGGCCCCCCGACCCATGAAGTACTCAACATATTTGTCGCGTACCTCACGAGCAGATTGGGGGGCCAAGCCAGCGCGACCAGTGTCCAGGCCAGGAATGTTCTCTGAGGGTAGTCCTGCCTCAGAGCCCATGGGGGCTAGGTACGTCTGGGAGTGCCTGCGTAGAAAATTGTGCAAAATGCAGCAGGCAAATATAACGGTGTTCAATTTATATTCCGCCAAATGTATCGATGTCAGGAACAGGCGGAACCGGTTGCTGAGGATCCCAAAGGCATTCTCGACTACCCTCCGAGCCCTGGACAACCGAAAATTAAACACACTCCTCTCTGAGGTGAGGGTCCTCTGGGGAAAAGGCCGCATTAGGTGAGGTCCAAGGCCAAAAGCCTCGTCCGCTAGGAACACAAACGGAAGTCCTTCCACATTATCTTCATCTGGTGGCAATGCCAGACCACCAGTTTGGAGACGATCATAGAAATCAGTCCGTGCGAACACTCCCCCATCTGACATCCGGCCGTTCTTCCCCACGTCCACATAGAGAAACTCATACTGTGCCGACACCACCGCCATCAACACTATACTATGATAACCCTTGTAATTATAATAGTAGGACCCCGAGTGGGGTGGGGGCACAATGCGGACGTGTTTCCCATCTATTGCTCCACCGCAGTTAGGAAAATCCCACCGCTCGGCAAATTGGGAAGCCACAGACTGCCATTCCTGTGGTGTGGAGGGTAGCTGTGGGGACAAACAAAAAAAGAGATTTAGTACTTTGGCACATAAACATTGCAAACATAATCCTACAAGCATCCTTGTGCAACTTTACAATTTTTAAATAGCATTTGCAAATTTTGAAGGGAGAATTTCGTGGCACAAATATATAGGGCCACTTAATTAATAACAGACTCCACAGCCCTCTGATGGGGACAAAAACACTTTGAAGGGGGGGTGGGGGGTGTTTAAACTGTTTTTAGAAAACCAAAAAAATTAAAATAAAGTGGCATGGTGGGGGTTGGCCCGAAGATAGCATGCTGGACAGGTTAATATTGGGTAAGATCAAAATATGCAGGTAGGCCAAAATAAAAAGAACATGTAAAAGCTGATATCAACATGCATAGTGAGAAAAGGGAACGTTAGTTAAACACACAGCATATCTGGGAAATAAAATCAAAAGTTAGTTTGCCACATTATTAAAGACACATTGTGAGGTTAAAATGAGGAAACTTACCTTCATATACTCCTCGTGCATAACTTTAATGATGGCAGCACACGTGTCCGGTATGATGACCCCAAGCGCCTGCGGAGAGATGCCTGTCGAGAACTTGAGGTCCTGCAGGCTCCTCCCAGTCGCCAGGTACCGCAACGTGGCAATAAGCCTCTGCTCGGCCGTGATGGCTTGGCGCATCACAGTGTCCTGCCTCGTGATATAGGGGGACAGAAGATCCAGCAGACTGTTGAATACGGGGTCCGTCATGCGGAGAAAATTCCTATAGTCATTAGGATTATTCTCCTGGATTTCCCTAAGCAGAGGCATATGTGAGAACTGGTCACGCTGGCGCAACCAATTCTTGGTCCAGAAACGCCTCCGCCCCCTGTTTCTGGCCAAAGTACTGGAATAATGAACATATCCAGCAGCCATCCCATAAACAGCACCAACTCGCGAAAATTGACGCTGCTGCTCCATCATGGCTTCAAACCGGCCGGCTGGTCAGTCAAGAACACACTCCAACAGAAAGCACAATCAAATCCAGCGGTACCTGCAAAGAACGCACGACACACAGATACGAACGCACAGTACGAATCTGCTAAGCAGAACGAACTGCACGCCTGTACCCGAATGCCAACTACGTACCCACAAGCACACGCACTGAACGAGAAAATACTACCTGCTAAAGCCTGGAGACCGAGAAGCGCGAATCAGCTCTAACCAAACCTTCACTAACACGAGCAAAGCCGTAACTAGCAAAAGCGGAACAGAGGGCGTCGCCATTGACTTTGGCCTTTCCCTTTATAGTGACGTCAAACGTGGATTACGTGCACGCGTTCAGGTCCGCAGGGAAATATCGTCCGCTGGTGTGTACAAGCCAGCGGGCCAAATGAAAAAACAGCCTTGTACGCCGGAAACAGCCCGTCGGACATTTCGAACGGACATGTTTGCTCGTGAGTACTCGGCCTTAGAGTTCGTTGAACCACACGTTCCACCAGAGACTCGATGCGATGACCTTCAGTCTCTTTTTCCCTAACCGCATGGGCGTAGCATCGGTCGCATAATGATTTGCCCTCAGGGACACGAGTGTCACATCCCCAGCAGGCTCTGCGATCAGAGCGACTTTCATGGCGGTGGGAGCGGTGTCTTGAGGAGGAATGTGATCTTCTCCTCCGGTGGGAAGAAGTAGATGGAGATCTACGCTTGGACCTCGACTTTGAGGAAGAAGAAGTGCGTTGCGGACTGGCAAGGTCTTCCGGTTCTGGATTGGAAGGGCTAAATAAAAAACATTTAGGGAGGAAACTGTCAATACACATGAAAATGTGACTAGCAGCCCCAAACCCGAACCCTTTCCCGCACATACCTTGTGCGTGAGGGCTGGCCGCCTGTGGACGGTGACTGGTCCATAATTACTCTGGACCTGCGTACAGTGGATGGCAATTCAGGATCAACAAGAAACCTATGGTGCCGAATAAAAATACATTAAATAAAAGTGTGCTGTCCCCTTAAGAAGAAATTCTCTGCTGCTGTTTTTTTTTTTTTTTTTTTTTAAATAAATAAATAAATATATAATCAACTAAAAATTCATTAAGACAAATCAATTAAGTTTACATAGTGATTTAAATAATTAAATAATTAAATACATGCAGATAAACATAGGCAAAAAATAGGAGCATGGTAAAATCAATAAGCCAGAAGCAACACTCACTGACCTGGCAACCAGAAGGGAAACACCCAGACACTCAGCTGCTCGCCTGAAGGGAGACCCAATGATCATAGGCGAGCAGCTGATTTTAAATCACCCGCCGGTGACGTCACGCGTCCTCCACGAACGCGCCTGCGCAGTGGAACGCAATCCCACGGCGCCTGCGCGGCCGCCGCGGGAATCGACGGACTGCGCATGCGCGACCAAGCCTCGCTCTGAGGATGGATACGGCGCATGCGCGGGGCACTAGCGATGGGGAATCAGGAAGTCACAGGCGTGCTGGAACGCAGAGGCGCTCCAGCCGCCATACACACACAAAACAAACAACACAGAGGCACGAATAAGCGACTGCCATGGAGGAAATATATATAGAAAGGGACCTTGCCAGCCGATCCTAGAAGTCTTCAGCACATGCCACAGCCACAACCAAGTGTGCTGGGAAGCTCACCACCCGCCCATGGCTGGGATCCGAGCTGCACCGCTTAAAGTGTGCTCTTTTCCATTCCTTGAAAACGATTTTGATCCATGGAGGAGGAAAAAAAAGGAACACTGAGTCTATTGGTGAGTTAACTTTTATGGGTATGGGGTCCTATCACATTGGAGAGGAGGCGGGATTAACCCACACGTAGGCTGCCATGGAGTCAGTCAGGAAATATATTTTTTTGATTCCAAAAGACACAAATCTGGTATATATTTTTTTTTATTCCAAAAGACACAAATCTGGTATATATTTTTTTTGTTTTTTTTTTATTCCAAAAGACACAAATCTTTTTTTATTCTTTTTTGTTTGTTTTTTTATTCCAAAAGACACAAATCTGGTATATATATTTTTTTTTATTCCAAAAGACACAAATCTGGTATAGATTTTTTTGTTTTTTTTTTATTCCAAAAGACACAAATCTGGTATATATTTTTTTTGTTTTTTTTTATTCCAAAAGACACAAATCTGGTATATATATATTTTTTTTATTCCAAAAGACACAAATCTGGTATATATTTTTTTTGTTTTTTTTTTATTCCAAAAGACACAAATCTGGTATATATTTTTTTTATTTTTTTTTATTCCAAAAGACACAAATCTGGTATATATATATTTTTTTTTTATTACAAAAGACACAAATCTTTTTATATTCTTTTTTTGTTTGTTTTTTATTCCAAAAGACACAAATCTTTTTTTATTCTTTTTTTTTTTTTTATCCCAAAAGACACAAATCTGGTATATATTTTGTTTGTTTTTTTTTATTCAAAAAGACACAAATCTGGTATATATATATATTTTTTTTTATTCCAAAAGACACAAATCTGGTATATATTTTTTTTGTTTTGTTTTTTATTCCAAAAGACACAAATCTGGTATATATATATATTTTTTTTGATTCCAAAAGACACAAATCTGGTATATATTTTTTTTATTCCAAAAGACACAAATCTGGTATATATTTTTTTTGTTTTTTTTTATTCCAAAAGACACAAATCTTTTCTTATTCTTTTTTATTTATTTTTTTATTCCAAAAGACACAAATCTGGTATATATATATTTTTTTTATTCCAAAAGACACAAATCTGGTATATATATTTTTTTGTTTTTTTTTATTCCAAAAGACACAAATCTGGTATATATATATTTTTTTTTTTTATTCCAAAAGACACAAATCTGGTATATATTTTTTTTAGTTTTTATTTATTCCAAAAGACACAAATCTGGTATATATATTTTTTTTATTCCAAAAGACACAAATCTGGTATATATTTTGTTTGTTTTTTTTTATTCCAAAAGACACAAATCTGGTATATATTTTTTTTATTTTTTTTTTATTCCAAAAGACACAAATCTGGTATATATATATATTTTTTTTTATTACAAAAGACACAAATCTTTTTTTATTCTTTTTTTGTTTTTTTTTTATTCCAAAAGACACAAATTTTTTTTTATTTTTTTTTTTTTTTTTTTTTATCCCAAAAGACACAAATCTGGTATATATTTTTTTTGTTTTTTTTTATTCAAAAAGACACAAATCTGGTATATATATATATTTTTTTATTCCTGAAGACACAAATCTTTTTTTATTCTTTTTTTGTTTTTTTTTATTCCAAAATAGACAAATCTTTATTTTTTTTTATTTTTTTTATTTTTTTTTGGGGATTAAGATTTATTTTTGTGGCATTCAGACTCTCCCCAAAACATCAATTACATTTTTAATTTGATTTTCAACCCTCCTTGTTCGTTTTATGATTTCTCGGCTGGCCAGATTAATTTCCTCCACCTCTTCTCTGCAGGCCCATATTTCTGACATCACCATCTGGGCAGTCTGCCTGTCCAAGCCACCACCTGCTCCTGAAATGTGGGACAAAACCATGTATTAAAATTAGGCAGGCCTACATCTAGATTACCTGAAGCTGTGTTAGATGATACCTTACCGGATGTGGTGGCAGCCTCATCCTGATCCTGCGGGGGTGGTCCTTGGATAGCATCCAGTCTCTCTGCTTCATGTCGCCCTACAAGAATGAAGAAAAGGTGTTTCAAACATTATTTAAAAAGATTGTAGGCCTGAAAGAGGAATAAGAATCATTGTTAAAATAATTTGTGGGATTATTGTTGGTTTTTACAACCCCTCTAAGCAGGATTGTAGGCATTGCCAAAGATGAAGATAATCGTTGGACCTTTGTTTTTTTTTTCTACATGGAAGCCAACCAAGTATCCACTGGATGACCTCACCTCTGTGTTAACCCGTAAATAGTTACGTTTTTGTGGCCAACAATTGTGCTACTGAGTCCGCATGTGTCCCCAACTGCTGAGCAGACTATCCTTTTCCTGTCTATTCTCTTAATTTGGAGTGTTAAAAACACATCTACATTAATTCCACAATGGATCTCACCCTAAAAAATAAGATGTCACAAATTTCTTGTTTGTGGGCACAATATTTGGTCGTACGAGTCGTCGTTCTGTGAATGAGAGACGACTTTCACGACAAATAGTTGGGCCCACAAACATGAAATACATACAGTACAACCTTAAAGAAAAAGCACATGGCGCAAATAGCAAACACAAGACAGGATTACACATAACAATTACTTACTTTTTCTAATTTCTCTTCGGATTCTTTTCATTGTCTCTTTTTCACGCAGCTTCAGGTCCGACCAGCGCTTTCTGAGCTGCTCCCAAGACCTTCTGATCCCAAACTTCCGGAAGATCCGCCTTTCCACTTTGCTCATAATCAGGCCCTTCAATTTGTTAGGGTGTTCATATGGTCCTTGTTTCCCGTCATAATCCTCTTCCCGGAGGATCTGCACCATCTCCACCATTTCTAAAAAGCTCATATTGCTGGCTTTATAAGTCCTTCTGGATGGGCCAGCGGGTCTCTGGGCTCTCTCCTGTGCTGGCATGTTGGGGAGCTGGGGGGATGCTGCCATCTTGTCGATGTGGGTCAAAGGAGAGAGAAGGGGCGGGGAAAAGACTAGAAAGAACGTCAGGGGTGTGGAAACGGGCGGAGCGTCACGCATGCGCGTGTATAAAGGGATACCACGTGAGTGAAGGCGGCATTCACAATCTTTAGAATATTGTGTCATACGACGGTACGTAAGTCTTTTTGTAAGGTTTGAGTTTGTCGCCTAGATATGGTGTTAACCTAGCAGAAAGCACCAATAAACATAACATTAGATTTAAGTCAGCCAAGATCTGACATGGAAATGGCCCTTTCTAGTGCGGTGCTGTACGTAACCGCGGTTTGCTCGAGCATTTTGACAAAACTATGTTGTGTGTGCAATGTCGTTATTTGACCATGAAAGGTGTAATTTTTTGCATGATGAATCTGGTCGTTTGAATTCATGAGTAAACTTGAGCCAAATGCTTTTCTAACGTGACCGAGTATCAAAATCCTGCTCAGATAATTCCTTCTTGTCGATTGCGCGACGAAAGAAAAGGGGCGGGGGGAAACATCGAATTCTTTAAGCATGGGCGGACGACGTGTGCGGAGTGTATATAAAGCTCCAACACACGTGGCGTCCATCCGACCGGGGTGCGGAAGAAAGACGTTTGAACGACAAGCGCGTAGGTATGCTTTGAACTTGGGACAGCAGTGGCCTATTCAGGAAAGACAGACATTTAAGGGCTAGCTGGTGATAAAGAGTACTTGACTTTATAGACTGTGGATTGACATTATTTATTTCTCCTTGGTTTTGGACAGGAAAAGATGAACCAGTTCAACAAACCCGATTTTTTGGAGATCTTTATAGACAGGTGGAGAGAACTGCCAGTTCTGTGGGCCACCAAAGACCCGATATCCCGGAATAGGGAGTTGCGGAAAGCAGCACTGGAGAGCCTGCTCCCACTTGTGCGCAGACAGGTGGGGCGTGATGTGACTACTGAGCAGTTGGAGGTCAAAATTGGGACATTGAGAGGCACCTACAGGAAGGCACGCAACAAGGTCTTGCATTCGATGAGGTCTGGAGCTGGAGCAGGGCAGGTATTTGTACCCACGTTGTGGTACTATAGCAGACTGAGCTTCCTGGATGAACACCTGGAGGTAAGGGAGTCAGTTTCAAGCCTTCCCCCCAGAGGAAACAGAAGGTCCAGGCTTCCCTCCAGCCTTCCCTCCAGCCAACCTGCTGCTCACTCTGCAGGTGAGCCCTCTCAGCTAGCCTTCCATCCTGGAGGAAGATCCTGATTTTGCCAGGCGTGGAGCCATGTATAGTACTTTCAATGTGCAAATGTGTGGTGTTTAAATGTTGGAAAATAGATGTTAAGATGTTAAAGCCAAAAAATAGGTAGAGAGAAATGTGTTATACATATCATTAGTCAGTATTGGCCAGTAATGTTTTTTGCAGATTAAATAAAAAACAGGGGTCAGAATGATTGGCTTAGCAAATTCGTGAAAAACAGTTGGCAACAGCTGAAAATTGTGTGTTATTTTTGAACACAAAAGTAAAACTGTACCTTTTTTAACTACACAGGAGGAGACCAGCCAGCAGGAGGTTCAGGAAAATGCCAGGCAGGAGGAGGGCAGGGTGAGTGGCTTGCAGGGCCGGTGCAAGGATTTCTGCCTACACAAGCGAAGCTCCATTTTGGCGCCCCCCCCCCCCCCCAACGGCCACCCACCTCCCTTGCAAAAAAATTTCTTTCAATCATTTTTTTATATAAAAAAACACACTAATTTGTGCTTTTGTAACCACGCCACACCAGAAATTCTTAGTATAATATACACCATACTACTAAATGTAAAACATACTGGACCCCTTTACATTACACAGCACCATACACCACTGGACCCCTTTACATTACATAGCACCCTGCACCTCTGGACCCCATTACATAGACACCCCCCAACAGTTCAGACCCCCCCAACAGTGCAGACCCCCACAGTACAGACACCCCTATAGTGCAGACCCCCACAGTACAGACACCCTTACAGTGCAGACCCCCACCCGACACAGTACAGACACCCCTACAGTGCAGACCCCCACAGTACAGACACCCCTACAGTGCAGACCCCCATACCCCACAGTAAAGACACCCCTATAGTGCAGCCCCCCACAGTACAGAAACCCTTACAGTGCAGACCCCAACCCGACAGTACAGACACCCCTACAGTGCAGACCCCCACCCCTATAGTGCAGACCCCCACAGTACAGACACCCCTACAGTACAGACCGACACCCCTATAGTGCAGACTCCCACAGTACAGACACCCCTACAGTGCAGACCCCCACCCCTACAATGCAGACACCCCTACAGTGCAGACTAGAGGTAGACCGATATGGGTTTTTCTCTGGCCGATGCCGATATTTCAAAATTGGGGCGGCCGATGGCCGATATTTTAGGCCGATATTTTAGGCCGATTTTTCCAGCCGATATTTTTTTTTTTTTTCATTATCTCAGGAAATCTAGGTTGGGGAGGAGGTTATTGTTTAGGGTGGAGAGGTAAAGTGCAGCCTATCAGTGTCCAACAGTGCCACCTCATTAGTGTCCACCAGTTCAGCCTGTCAGTGCAACCTCATCACTGCCTACCAGTTCAGCCCATTAGTGTCCATCAGTGCCACCTCATTACTGCCCACCAGTGCCACCTCATAATTATTAAAAAAGAAAAAAAAATACAATCTTAGTCATTTTAAGGAGGGGGTACAGAGAGGTGGTTGTGGAGGAGGGGGGTACAGAGAGGTGGTTGTGGAGGAGGGGGGGTACAGAGAGGGCTGTAAAGCTACTTCTCTGTGCCCCCTCCTCTACCGCCACCTCTCTGTACCCCCTCCTCTACAGCCACCTCTCTGTACCCCCCTCCTCTACAGCCACCTCTCTGTACCCCCCCCTCCTCCACAGCCACCTCTCTCTGTACCCGCCTCCTCCACAGCCATGTGTTGTGGAGAGGGTGGATGGTGCTAGGCGTGGGTGGGGATGCGTTGTGGAGAGGGGTGGGTGGTGATGCGTTGTGGAGAGGGATGGATGGTGCTGGGTGTGGGTGGGGATGTGTTGTGGAAAGGGATAGATGGTGCAGGGGATGCGTTAGAGAGGGATGGATGGTGCTGGGTGGGGATGTGTTGTGGAAAGGGATGGATGGTGCAGGTGATGCGTTAGAGAGGGATGGATGGTGCTGGGTGGGGATGAAGATGATTGTGTTGCATTGTGAAGATGGATGAGGATGACTGTGGGGATGAGAGTTACATTGTGAAGAGGATCTCCACAATGTAACTCTCATATCCACCCAGAGTCATCCTCATCCATTTTCTCAATGCCAGCCTGTCAACCTCAGCCAGGTTTCCCTTTAAACAGGAGTTTAAATAAAGTCTGCAGGGGGGGGGGGGGGCACAGTAACACACACAATTTCTGTGACTTACCCTCCATCCATGCTGCTTCCTGGTATTTATACAATAACATCATTAGCATGTGACAAGCCTCTGCTGCCTGACTAGTAACTCGACCCCAGCAGGAGATCGTGGCCAGCACTAGCTAAACTTATTTTCCTTCCCTGCTGAAGGGAGCATGCTGGCTGCTTGTAATTTTTTTTTGTGATGGACGCTGATGAGCTGACCAGCCAATCTGCATGCACATGATAGGGCTAGGTGCATGCAGATTGGCTGGTCAGCTCATCAGCGTCCATCACAAAACAAAATTACAAGCAGGGAAGCACGGCCACGATCTCCTGCTGGGGGGAGTTACTAGTCAGGCAGCAGAGACTCGGGTTTGTCACATGCTAATGATGTTATTGTTCTTCTGCAATAGCTCGCCGGGGGAGGGGGCGGGGCAGTGCGGTGCCAGTGAAACTTTTTCTCCCTCCCTTCTCCTCTACAGACGCCGTTCCCGCAGGACAATAAAAAAAAAAAAAAAAGTCATCTTTTCGCCCCATCCCAGGCTGCGGACCTGCCCGCCCCAAGCGGCCGCTTGGTCCGCCTGGTGGTTGCGCCGGCCCTGGTGGCTTGGAGGAGGTTGCAGGCCCAAGTGGCTTGGAGGAGGTTGCAGGCCCAAGTGGCTTGGAGGAGGTGGCAGGCCCAAGTCGCTTGGAGGAGGTGGCTGGGCCCAGTAGGAGTACCAGGTGTCAGGTGCCTACACTTCGCCTTCATCCAAGAAGGCAGATGAGGGATACGAGGGTGCGTGACGCCTCACTGGCCCTCATTCGGGACGCCCATGCCTGCCCTCAGCAGCCTGCCACCGCTCAGGAGGGCTTTGTGACGGTCATTTTGGCCAAAATGGACCAAATGACGGAGGACCAGCGCCTCCTCTTTGAGGGACTCCTCATCAGCCTAGCAAATAAGGCGGTGAGGGGTCTTCTCACTGAGGACACTGTCATTTGCACACATGGCCATCCTCAGCCACCAGCTACCTCACAACCTCCTCCACCTTCTTCTTCTCCCCCTCCTGCTCAACATTCTTCTTCCTCTTCTTCTCCTGCTCCTACTCAACATTCTTCTTCCTCTTCTTCTCCTGCTCCCACTCAACATTCTTCTTCCTCTTCTTCTCCTGCTCCCCCTCAACATTCTTCTTCCTCTTCTTCTCCTGCTCCCCCTCAACATTCTTCTTCCTCTTTTTCTCCTGCTCCCCCTCAACATTCTTCTTCCTCTTCTTCTCCTGCTCCCCCTCAACATTCTTCTTCCTCTTCTTCTTCTAATACGCCTACTCCACCTTCTTCTACTGCTCCTCCTCCTACACCACCACCTTCTTCTACCTCTCCTCCTCCTACACCACCACCTTCTTCTACCGCTCCTCCTCCTCCTCCTACACCACCACCTTCTTCTACTGCTCCTCCTTCTCCTCCTACACCACCACCTTCTTCTACTGCTCCTCCTCCTCCACCACCTTCGTCTACTCCTCCTCCTGGCACGAGTACTACCCCTGTGGCACCGCCTCCAGCCAGGCAGAAGAGGAAGGCTGCTGAGAAGGCTGCAGAGAAGGTGAAAGAGCAGGCTGCAGGGAAGCCACCAAGGAAGGCCTTGAAGAAATCCAAAAAGTGACTCCCTTACTTCCATGTGGTGTACCAGAGGTCAGTCTGCTATAGTACCACAACCTGGTGACATCTGCCTGCCCTGCTCCAGTTTGTGACCTCTGGGAGTCCAAGACCTTGATGCGTTACTTCCTGAATGAACCTGTCAAGTCCCCATTTTGGCCTCCAACTGCTCACCAGTCACATCAGGCCACACCTGTCTGTGCACAAATGGCAGCAAGCTCTCCAGTGCTGCCTTTTGCTTATTTACTTTATATTTGGAACCAAAATAAATGGTCATTTTTGAGTTTACAGTTCATACCGTTGTCCGTGTTGTTTTTTTTAAAAATAATGTAGCTTGTGAGAAGGCAGGTTATGTTTTTAAAAAATTGGTATAAGGTGTAATTAGAAAGGGACAGATGAGATAAGACAAAGCAATAAGGTTTCAATGGGGGGAACTTGACATTCCAAAAAAAAGAGGATTTTAATTGTTTGTGCAAAAAATTAAAGGGGAAAAATAAGAGCAGGATTTAAAATACAGGACCAAAATAAGGGGACAATTTTTCAAGAAAATATAATTATGAGATCAGTAAGAAAAAGGTTTCACAAACTTTGTCAGAACTCTGTGTGAATATCAGTAACAAAAGCAAACAAAAATAGTGCTGTTTTGTGCCCTTCGAAAAAATTTTAAGCGCTGCAAATAAACGATGCAATAATGTTGGAAGCGTGACGAATGTGCTATCTCCATTCCAAACGCTACTTTTACCGATTGTGTTCTCCAGTCTCCAACTTTTTTACGGGTTTCTTAGCATACACACGACCGAGTTTCTCGTTGAGAAAACAGCCCGACGAGGAACTCGTCGATCCAAATTCGACTCTCGTCGAGAAAATAGAGAACCTGCTCTCTTTTTGGCTCGACGAGTTCCTCGACGAGTTCCTCGACGAAAAGTGTACACACGACCGAGTTTCTCGGCAGAATACGACTCCCATCGAGTTTCTGGCTGAATTCTGCTGAGAAACTCGGTCGTGTGTACGGGGCCTCAGCCATCAATCACTGAGGACCCTGTAACTGATAACCGGTAAGTCTTCTGCTGAGGGTGGCTTGGTTGGGGGAATAAGAGAATTCGGGAAAGAAGAGGGGTTTAATACTGAAAGAGGGGAGATGTGGGGATTATTTGTGCTCAGAGGGGGGGTCTGTGCAGGGAGGGGGAGATGGGGGATGATTTATGTTGAGGGGGGATCTGTGCAGGGAGATGGGGGGGGATGATTTGGACTGAGTGGGGGGATCTGTGCAGGGGGATGGGGGGATGATTTGTGCTGAGAGGGGGGATTTGGGGGGTAAAATAATTTGTATAAGGAGGGGTTTGGGGGGATTTATACTGGGACGAGGGATATGGGGGGCATTTTGTACTGAGAAGGGGGATTTGTGCTGAAAGGGGGTATATGAGGGTGATGACTTGTGCTGGTAGGGGGAAATGGAGGGGAAGTAATGTGCTGAGAGGGGGTATTTGTACTGGAAAGGGGCATATGGGGGTGAAGATTTTTAAGAGGGGGAATATTGAGGGGAATTTGTGCTGAGAGGGGGGATGAGGGAAGGAGAAATAGGAATTGTGCTAGGAGGGGGTATATGGGGGTGAGGGGCACTCTGCACATAGTTCTTTAGATGATGGGGGGAGGGGTGGGGTGACACCATGTTTTACCGCACCAGGTGACAACAACCCTAGTGACGCCACTGGGGGTTTGTGTTTGGCGGCGCAATGTCAGAAGGTCTCGCCCCCCCAGCTAATGTGATAGTAGATTGAATCGGTGTTCTGCCTATCACATTAGCCGGTCTAGGGGGGCGGGACCTTATCACACAGTGCCGCCAAACACAAACCCCGCTCCATGACACACAGCGTAAGATGCACTCTGTGTGTGTGATACAAGAGGAGGAGGAGAGCTCTGCAGCCTGGGCTCAAAGCGGCGCCAGTGTTTGTGTGAGGTGAGTCTAAAGTGATGATGGGGCACAGTAATGCAGCAATTGATGTGGCAAAGTAATGCGACAATTGATGGGGCAAAGTGATGGGGCAAAGTAATGTTGCAATTGATGGGGCACAGCAATGTGGCAATTGATGGGGCACAGTAATGCGGCAATTTATGGGGCACAGTAATGCGGCAATTGATGGGGCACAGTAATGCGGCAATTGATGGGGCACAGTAATGCGGCAAGTGATGGGGCACTGTAAGGTTGCAAGTGATGGGGCACTATAAGGCTGCAAGTGATGGGTCACAGTAAGGATGCAAGTGATGGGGCACAGTAAGGCTGCATTGATGGGGCACAGTAAGGCTGCATTGATGGGGCACTGTAAGGCTTCATTGATGGGGCACTGTAAGGCTGCGTTCACATGCACACTGAGGCTGCACATATGGGTACTGATATGCTTTATGTTACTATTGTTAAAGTTGTTAATATTTATTTTTGGAACTTAATTCTGCCTAAAATATTTAACAGTGTAATTTCATGAGATAATTTACAAGGGTGTGTTTAGGGGCGGACTTAGGGGTGGGGCAGGGGAGGTGTTGGGTGGGGCAACTGGTGGCGAGTAACTCTTAAGGCCTGGCTAGTGGTTTAGGACTTGAAATTTTGAGCCCTGGTATAGTTCACTATCAGATCTGGACCGCATGCTAAGCACCCAATGAAGGAACGTGGAAAATGCCTCGAGGTACGCGCAAGACAATGAACATCCCATTGGGAGACACATATCGAAGAAGTACTGACCCTCCAAGTGAAAACCCAGCGAATCAAAAGCCTTTGGGGAAACTAGCAAGAGTCTAAAGGCTTTTGTCAACAATGCCCCAGGGCCAAACAACTTGATTTTACTAATCGTATCCTCAAACGTGGCGTAAGACACTGCACATACCTCATTATCGATATCATTGTTTAATGAATCACCTTTAGGAAAGGATAGATGGTATATAGTACGGTATTCATTGGGCTCACTTTTAGGCACTACTCCTAAAGGGGAAATCCTAAAATTGCAAAAGAGGGGTTGCTCAAAAGGCCCTGCGATTCTTCCTTCCCTTAGCTCTTTACATAGTTTATCCCTTACCACCTGGGGAAACTGCTCTACGGATTTCAAATCCCCAACTAACTTACACCCGTCCCCTGAAAAGGCAGGCAACAGAAAACCTTGTGCAAATCCCTCACTGAGAAAACATGCCTTTTCCCTGTCTGGGTAGCTGTCTAGCCACGGGCGCAGACTTTCCAGCCTTACTGGCGTGCAGACTTTTGGAAAAAATATGCTGCGCCTGGGAAGACCTGCTGCCGCATTTCTTTTGAAACATTTTGCCGCTGGGTGTGCCTCCGCACATATTTGCAGGAATTATTCCAGCGGCATTGGCTATCATTGAATGCAAAGCAGCAGCCTTTCCTAAAGGCTGCCGCGGGAGGATTCACCATGGGTTGCCTAGCTGCTACTGGCTTCTGTGGCAATATCAAATTGAGCCACAGGCCCACATCTTTCATACCCCACCTAAGTGACGGGTGAATTGATAATTTTTGACAAAAGGATACGTCGTAATAAAACCAACATTTTTGTACGCTTCCAATACTTGATCTAAGTGTTGGAAAAGTCCACCAGATTGCTCTGGATGCTTTTCCGCCATCACGCCTGCATAAATACAAAAGGCTTGCAGCCAATTGTTAAATGACCTGGGGATCAACTTGCACTTCTCATCCTCCCCTCTCTCCTCACCCCTCCTGTCCCTAACCAAACTATACTTATGAGCAGGCAAGAGAGAGAGAATATCCACATAATCTCCTTTTATAAATTGTATCCTTCATAGCAGCACTTAAATGATACCCTAAAGGGGGCATCTCACAAGGCATAGCATCTTTCATATATTTTTCAGGTACATTAACCTTAGCAACAGTATGCAACAACTCCTTAGCCACACTGTCATGCTGAAAACCAATATTGCATCACATTTTGTTGTGAGGATAAACTGGCAGGAGGGACAGACAGATTAGCAGAAAAAGCTGGGTTAGCTGGCATAGAAACTAGAGAGGCTGAAGGCTTAGCAATAGCAGGTACCTTAGATAGAGATTGAATTAAAGCTGACAGAGACCCTACCAGACCAGATAATACATTCAGCTGGTTCAACTCACCAACAGCTGGGGGCTGCAACGCCTTCTGCTTAGCCGCCTGCTCCAGCAGCACTGCAGGGTCCTGTACTTGTGATGCCTGTGACCCGGATGCCTGCTGTGGCACCTCCGGGTGCAGAACGCTGTGTTGTGCAGATAACTGCTGCTGCCTGAGAGACTGCAAAGCAGGCTGTCTTCCCCTTGAGTCCTGTGTGTCTCTTTGTGGCTGACCGCGGCGTCCCCCTCTCCTAGCAGGCGACTGGGAGTAGGTCCGCTGTTTCTTGTTCCCGCCGCCTCTTCTCGTAGACACGCTGCCATCTTCCTCCTCCTACGCTGGAGGCATACGAGCCGCTTCGGCTTCTTCTGGAGCCCGAACGTCTCTCTCCGGCGGAGCGCTCCTCCTCGCTCTCTGCAATGGGGCGGGTACAGGCATTCCCCGCCCAGCGCCATTATCCTCCGTCTGCACGCCTCCAACCGCCAAGCCTCCTTCATCCATTGCCATATGCTGTGTCTCCTCCTACGGAGCTGACGCCAGCCACTGCCGCAACCATGCCTCTCCTCCAGCGCCGCCCGTCTTCTCCAGAAGCTGCATTACCAACGCCTCCATCAGGTAAGGGATACAGCTGACAGGTTCAAAGACAGGAGTTCAGAGTTCACGCTGCCTTGCTGTTCACTGGGCCAGAGGAAGAGCCCCGGTACCTGCTGGTCCTTAAATAGCCTTTCCCAGTCCTTCCAGCAAATTGGCTCTTCCTGACTGGCTCCAATTTGGCCCCTTAAAGGAGCAGGTGCTGCCTAAAGTAACCCTTTCTTAGCTAATTCACATAAACACCTAACCTGGGCTAGGGAGGCTGCAATCCCAGGAAAGTGGCCCCATAATGTGACCCCTTTTTTCATTATGTTGGGTTCTATTTTATGAGAATATGGATTGATGAATTTTGCATATTGCAAGTCCTGTACTATTACTATGTTTGGTTATCTGTAAATATATGGAATGTTTGTGATACTATTTATCTTATACTTGCATGTGTTCCATGAGTATATGTATTGTTACATGGAATAAATACATTGTTATCAGTACATAGTGTGCTTTTTGCCTTTCTGCTTTATTTAAAGTCCTATGTATTAGTTTAAGCGTGTGCACACTTATGCAACCATTTTATTTTATTTTTTTTATTTTTAGTTCCCTCCACCTAAAAGATTTCAGTTTGTTGATCAACCGAGTTGTACAGTTTATAGATCACATTAAGGCTGCGTTCACACTAGTGCAAATTGGATGCGGGTCTCCCTGCATCCAATTCACACAGCAGGAGATTGTGACCAGCTCTCTATGGAGCCGATTCACATATCTTCTCAGTGGCTCTGATGCGATTTGGTCTGTTTTCAGGTCTGAATTCAGCCAAACATTTGGGCTGTAATTGGACCTAAAACGATGAACTAGGACAAACCGGACTGTGAGCCACTGCATGCTCATATGTGAACCCAGCCTAAAAGTTCTGAAATTATTACTCTTTGTCTTATTTTTTTACATCCCAGAAATCTGACATTTTAAAAGGGGTGTCTAGACTTTTTATATCCACTGTATAATGAATAATGTATAATTACATATTAAAATTATGTGATGACAAAATGCTTTGTTGTAAATGTTGTCCTGGAGAATTGCACTGTTCTGTAATCCCATATATAGATTCAGAGCCCTTTCACACTGAGCCATGGGCAGCATTAGCTGTAAAGTGCCGCTAGTTTTAGCGGCACTTTACCGTCGTTTTAGCGGTGCTATTCATTTCACTCCAAAAATGCTGCTTGCAGGACTCTTTTTAACATCCTGTCAATGCAGCACCCCAGCGTAGAAGCACCCCGGCTTTCACTCCCCGGCTGCAGGGGAGGTGTGTTTTGCTATTTAGTGCCTGAAAATTCCTCAGTGTGAAAAGGGTTAAGGGCATCTCTAAATATAAAAATGTAAAGGATTGGTGTTTTTTCCTTAACACCCTACATCTTGCATTAATAGGGCGCCCTCTTCTTGCCAAATTATATTTTATACATTTTTTTCTCATTGTTACATGTTCCCCCATGTGTGCCTGGCTCCCCTAGGGATGTTTGTCATAATTATTGGCCCAAAAATAGACAGAACTTATTTTTCAAGATTCAATTCCTATTAACTTCGGAGGGTTTCTTATTAAAGTTCGCAATTTGCAAATTTTAAAGTTTGAATGTTCCTGAGAATCTAACCCAGGTAGGTTTGGTAACTACTAGTGCTGTCAGTTAAACGCGTTATTAACGGCGTTAACACAAACCCATGTTAACGCCGTCAATTTTTTTATCGCGCGATTAATGTTCGGGGGTTATACCGGGATGATGCCTGCAGCCGCAGGCATCATCCCGGTACCGTTGTTTAGAGCGGGCAATCGGCTATCCAAACATAACAACCGATGCAGCTAAAAGCCGCTCGGTTAGTTATGTCGGAGGAGCGGGAGGGGACATCCCCCCCTCCCGCCACCTTTCGCCGCTCTGACCGGGCCTCCCGTCCCACCGGGAGACCCGATCCTCCATCCGCCGCGTTCTGTGTTCAGGCAGAGACTGACACTAAGCCGTAAACGGCTTTGATTCAGTCTCCGCATTGAAACCACGGAAGCGGCGTCATGGTGTCACTTCCGGGTTTCTCGGCTGCCAATGGCGCCGGATTTAAAAAAGTACACAGTATTCAGAATCGCCGTTTTCGGCGATCTGAATACTTTGAAGTGCAAAGGAGGGCTCGGAGGTCTTTTAGACCCCGATCCCTCCATAAAGAGTACCTGTCACCACCTATTGCTGTCACAAGGGATGTTTACATTCCTTGTGACAGCAATAAAAGTGATCAAAATGTAAAAAAATAAAAAAACACAATTTAATATTATAAAAATAAATAAAATAAATAAGAAAACAAAAAAAAATGTTTTAAAGGGTGAACCTCCTTAATCGCGCGATTAATCGTGAGTTAACTATGACATTAATGCGATTAATCGCGATTAGACATTTTAATCGCTTGACAGCACTAGTAACTACTATTCACCACAATGTTACAAAATGCAAGGCAATTGTTTACAGAACTGTCTGGCTATCAAATCATATTGGCTTGTGGTATTCATTTTATTATGTTAAAGGTTAGTGATGCAAACTTACTTTTGGAACCAAAGCTATTTCTTTTCAGGATTCTATCATCCAGATCAGGGATGATTCAGACAACAGTCACCTTTTCTAGTCATTATCCTTCTGACAACCAGAAAAGCCATAATAGAAGCATGTTTAAACAAATATCTTCCTTCCTCTAACATGATAGATACAAAAGCGGAATAATACATACATGAATTACACAAAAAATTCAGAAAAACAAAAGCCTAAAAATGTGAAAGCATTTTTTTCATTATTATGTATTCTTGTAAAGAAGACCACTTTATGCATTTTTTAAGTATACACAATGAAATAATGAGTGTTGTCTGAAGCAATTCCTGGATAGACTTAAAATGTCTACAGCATAGAGGGGGCATTATAAGTGATCTAGGTCTAAACTGTTTCCTAGGGATGGGGTTAGCTTTGGTCCCTCTATCTTTAATGGAAAGGAAATGAATTCATATGGAATGTACTTAGAAGAATGTATTACAATTTGTGTGTTGTGTAGATAAAAGTTTTAGCCTTTTTGCTGCTATGAACATAAAGCTTGCGCAGGAACATGACTACTAGCTGGCTAGGTCAGTAAGCCTTGCATTCATGTAATTTCCCTTCTTCTATTAGCTGATTGATTCCGCCACCTTACACTTTTACCAGAAGTGTTCCCTAGACTCTGCTGAGTATAAGAATAGCTGTGCTTAGCCAGCTGACAAACCTCTTTTTATGAATGAACACAAAAGCACTCTGTACCGAATATTCCTGTGTTCTTACAGTGTACAGGACTGCAGAAGAGAAGGATGTCTGTGTCCCCAATCTCTTTCTCTAAGTCAAAAGTGAAACATCAGGGATCTGATATGTTTCCAAAATACAATGAAAATATTGTAATGATAATAATAAAAATTCTTTAAAAATAATTAAAAGAAATACACACACACAAATTACACACACTTAGGCCCCGTACACACGACCAAACATGTATGCTGAAACTGGTCCGCGGGCCAGTTTCTGCATACATGTTTGGTCGTGTGTAGGCGCGAGCGGGCCGAATTCCAGCAAACATTTGCCCGCCGGGCGTTTTTCCTGCGGGCATATTCGTGGACGTGGACTTGTTTTAAAACCGTCCGCTGGAATCCTGCCCGCTCGGACATGTACGGTCGTCAGTACAGACCTACCGTACATGTCCAGGCGCCCGCCGTCCCTCGCATGCGTCGAATGACTTCGACGCATGCGTGGAAGCCTTTAAATGGCAGGCCCGCCCACGTCTCCGCGTCATCGCCGCGTCATCGTCGCGGCGACGACGCGGACACGCCCCGCGTATTGTTTACGCGCGGACTTCTGTACAATGGTGTGTACAACCATCGTACAGAAGCCCTCTGGCAGACATGTACGGTGAAAACGGTCCGACGGACCGCTTTCACCGTACATGTTTGTTCGTGAGTACCCGGCCTTACATTCATTGTGGTAATGCAAGTTACCTGTGTTGGTGCACTGCGATGCACCAAAATTCCAAGGGGGGCTAGTCACACCAACTGCTTGTATTGGTGCGTGTTGTGCACATGTGTTGCAGTCCATTGCTACACATGTTCTTTGGGAACTCTCTGGTGTAAGCCACCTGGCCCTGGTGATCTCTGCACATTAAGTTTCTCAAGTCTTTTAAAGACACTAGCTACTGTTAGTCCGCGTACACACGATCAGTCCATCCGATGAGAACAGTCCGAAGGATGAAGCTGACTGATGGTCTGATGTGCCTACACACCATAGGTTAAATAACCGATCGTGTCAGAACGCGGTGACAAAAAACACAACGTCGTGCTGAAAAAAACGAAGTTCAATGCTTCCAAGCATGCGTCGACTTGATTCTGAGCATGCGCAGGCTTTTAACCAATGCTTTTGCATACTAACGATCGGTTTTGACCTATCGGTTAGGCGTCCATTGGTTCAATTTTAAAGCAAGTTCTAATTGACCGAAGGTTAACTGACCGATGGGGCCCACACACAATCGGTTTGGACCGATGAAAACGGACCTTCAGTCCGTTTTCATTGGTTTTGACCGATTGTGTGTACGCGGCCTTAGCCACAAGGGTACACTCCTTGCTGTGTTGCTAACATTATCGTCTTGTCTATTATACTCCTCCTTTTCCAAAGTGAATACTGAGGAAAATAATGTATTTAATATATTTGTCCTCACCCTGTCACTTGTAAACAACGTCGCCCTAACTATCTTTTATGAGACCAATATGCTCTGATTTTTCCCTTTTACTATTTATATATTTAAAAAAATATCTGGGATTCAACTTACTTTCCTCCAATAAATGTCTGTCGTGGTCTATTTTTACAGCCCTGATCGTGCTCTTACATTATACCCAAACGTGCTTAGGTGTATAGTGCCTGACAATATACGGCTAAAAAAGACAAGTATAATGTTCGCTGTTGTTCACTGTTGAATTCCCTTCAGGGAACAATTGAACATGGAATGGCTTATTCAGAGTCACATGGATATATAGTTACGTGATCAAGCTTATACATAGTATCCAAGAGTTTGTCTGTATAGAAAGAGAGAGAGAAGACCTGAATAAAAGAAGTTGCGTCAACTTGGTAAAATATGAGTATGTAGCCCATCTGTTACCATTATACAGATATAATCGCTCTATCCCGCAATACAAAGCAAATCAGGCAAGGAAGTATTTCTCTATGTACCACTAAGTGCAAAGATGAAAATACAGAGGTTGAAGAAGGAGGAGACAAAAAGAAAGGGAGGTTGTACTACTTTGCATTTGCTTCAATAAACTTGGAATGTTAAAAAAAAAAGAAAAGAAAGGGGGGAGTAAAAGGAGGTTAAAAGAGAGATACCCATCTAGGAGCCCTCCTCCAACTGACGTGGAGATTAGGAGTTCACAACTATTCATATGGTAATTGTAGATAAGAGAGCCAGGGATTCCAGACTTTTTCAAACTGCGATTGCAGTTCTCTTATATTTGTTGCCCATTGGAATACACTGGTTAATACCATTAATTAAAATGTTCTTAAAGCAGTCCCACTGTTCTCTTCATTTAATGGCATGAAGCATGGTGCGCAGATTGGTAAAGTTGGCTCTCTTGAAAGATATTGTACATGTCCTACCCTCATGTCTGTTTTTCCTGTGCTTTACAGTGAACATAATTGCCCTGTGATTGCTGTTGCCTAAGCTATTCCTTACTTCCATCTCTGTTATCAGCTTTGGGTTGTTCATAATCAGTAGGTCCAGAAAAAATGTATTTCTAGTTTTGACATCCACAAACTGATACATACAATTTCCTGCAAGACATTTAAGAAGTGCCGTGTCTTAGAGGAGTGAGCAGTTTTATGTGCCCAGTCAATATCTGTGTCATTGAAGTCCCCTATGATTATACCATTGCTCTGCCTCAATGCCATCTGTAACTGTGAAAGGAGATTGGTGTCCACCACAAATAATTTCCCTTTTGTTTCACAAAAGAATTCCACCCCTTCCATTGCCCAGTTAGTAATATCATCCCTCATGTTCACCTGCCAATCACTCTTGACGTACATACACACCCCTCCCCCTTTTCCACCTACCCTTTCCCTTCAATACAGGAAATACCCCTAGACAGTCATAAGCCAGTCAGGTGAGCTGGCAAACCAGGTCTTTGTTACTTTCATGAAGTCAAAGTACTCCTTATGTACCAGTAGTTACAGTTCCTCCATTTTGTTCACCATACTTCTAGCATTAGTGAACATGCCTTTTCATTATGTATGGTTGCATATTTATTTATTTTTTATCTCTGTTCATTCTGAACTTGCAGTAGGATTCTGCCAGCCCACGCATGTTGTACCCCATTTTAATTGACCACATTTACACTTTCTGTCCTTCGATCACTAGATGGAAAAGCTTCCTCTGATTACTCCTCTACATCACCTAGTTTCCTCTAACTTTTTGGCCATTCCCCCCCCCCCCCCCCCCCCAAAGAGCTGAATTCTCCCAATTTAGGTGCAGTCTGTCCCTGCTATAAAGCCGGTAACTGATTGAAAAGTTGGCCCAGTTCTCCGGGTACCCAAAATCCTCCTTCCAGCACCAGTTTTTCGGTCCAACTTGTTAAGTTCCCTAAGCTCCTGCTGTTTCTTTGGTGTGGTTTTTCTTTAATATACTGTAGCTCTTAAGTCCCTGAAATCATTTTTTAAGATGTTCCATTTTCATTTAACTTTATCATTGGTACCAATATGTAACATGACAGCTGGGTCCTCCCCGGCCCACCCAAAAATCTGTCTATCTGATCCATGATATACCAAACCCGAGTGCCAATAAACAACATACTACTTGGTGATTGCGGCCTGTGACATATTGCTCTATCTGTCCTTCTAATAATTGAGTCCCCTACCACCAGTATCTGCCTAACCTTGCCTGTGTCCTTGCCCCCATCCTCACCAGAGCAGGCATTTCCCTGGTTGATAGCTGAGCCAATTGTTTCTTTAGATCCAGGATCTGAACTTCCAAAGAACCAACCAGCTCACATCTCACACGGCAGTATCCACCCTCAAAAGGCTCTTCAAGAAACATATACATGGAGCAAGATGTGCACTGGGTCAAATCACCACTCCTGTTTAACATTTTACCTGTTACCCTAATGGGGAAAATTAAGAATTGTGCTATATAATTGTCAGGGCTGGGCTCAGCCCTTCCTGAGTCCCATGGCTCACCTGGAATCTCCTCCTGTGTTGCAGACCGTCCCTGCTTCTGCTCCAGTCTTTGTGCAGGCACCCCCCTTGAGGATTACCTCTTTAAGAGGTATGTCTGGTTCTACTCTGCTTCAGCAATAATTTGGGGGCGATCCAGTTCAATGCAGAGGGTTTCTCAACCAGGTTGAGATATACTTTGAGATGCTGCCCCAGACGTTTCCCACGGACAGAAGCAAAGTAGGTTTGTGAAATCTGTGATATCTTTGATTTCTGAGAAAGCCTTGGTCTGGGCAAACCATCTATGGGAGATGCAAAATTGTCCTGAGTTACCCAGAATTTGTGGCTTCCTTCAAAAGGGTATCTGACGTTCCCTTCAGCTGCCAAGAGCCTCATGTCCACCATACTCTCATTCAGGTCTGGCCCTTAGGTCAAGTTATTTTGGTCTGACTGCAGGTATATTCTGAACCAGTGGTACTCCATTGACTTATATATGGAGCTGTGTGTATTTAAATGTTGATTGCATAACCATTGTTCCATTCTTTTGCCAAGGAAACATCTCACCACTGGTTAAGCTACATCTTGTGTGGGACTCTGTCTTTTGCAGCTGTGAGGCAGGTGAACAACGCCAAGGTAACAATATCTGACTGTATTCATTACTGTGTGGTATCATTGGGGTCTCCTATAGCCATTTTGGGTTCACAATCTCATTATTGTCCATTTGTGCCAAGGGGGATCGAGCCAAATTCTGGGGGGTTGACAGGTAGAGTGCAGGCCCAAATCTAAACCAGCAGCTCCTTCGGGGGTAGTGCTACATAAGCTCCAGGTTTTTTTTCCACTTTTTTTCTTCCCTGCAAAGCAAAGGCATAATGTGCTAGTATGCATCACATATGTAACACTTACCTGCAAGCGAAACATGCGTCGTTCCCGGTGCAGGCTGCATCCATCTTTGCCTGTCTTCTTTCTGGGGCCGTGGACTCTGGCTGTGTGACTAGCCAGAGCCGCGTGATGTCCAGTGGCAGCTGGTGCTCAAAATATTTTGGGGGGGGCCACTGTGCCCCAAGTTTTGCTACTGTGCCCCAAATGTTGCCACTGTGACCCAAATGTTGCCACTGTGCCCCAAATGTTGCCACTGTGCCCCAAGTGCTGCCACTGTGCCCCAAGTTTTGCCACTGTTCACCATGTGCTGCCACTGTGCCCCGAGTGTTGCCACTGTGCCCCATGTGCTGCCACTGTGCCCCATGTGCTGCCAGTGTGCCCCAAGTGTTGCCACTGTGCCCCCCGTCATCTGCCCAGCACTTACCTTGACTCGGGTGGGCAGTGGGTGACGGCGGCAGGCGGTGAGCAGCGAGCGGTGTCCCGTGTCCTCCATCTTTCCCGACTCTGATGTCTTCTCCCGCCTGCTCCTCCTCTCGTCCTCTGATGTGATTGGATGCCTGATAGGCATCCAATCACAGCGCCTGTCGTTTTAGCCAATCGGGTGACAAGTAACACAGACCCGGTCCCCCTGGCTGAGAGGCGGTTCAATGTTAGGAAAGCGAATTCCTTCGCTTTTCTAACATACAGCTGACTGAGAAGCATTGCACATTGCGCCCGCTTCTCACATTTTTGGGCGCCTATTAGAGCCTATGGCTCTAAACAGGTGCATCCAAAAAACACCCCCACCGGTGCCCAAAAAGGGGCCAGACACCTGAATAGGGGCAATAGGTGTCAGCAGCGACCATAGATAGATTCATGCAATGCAGGAGCCAACGGTCACAGCACAGAATGCTTTTCCTTTAGAGCGCATGGGACGATGACATCATCATGGCGCACGTTTAGGAGATATTTACAGAAACCTATAGGTAAACCTTATTCAAGGTACAAATCATAAAGGAAGGTATACAATCTATTTACATTATTTAGTGGAGCTAAAAAATATGGGTTTAGGACCTCAATTTAGTGTTGAAAGAAAAATAATCACACTGAATTATTTGCCATGTAAGTGCACTTGTTCACAATTTAGTGTATTTTAAATGTATTATTAGAATAAAAAAAAAAAAACATTTTTTTAACAGATATCTTTCCTAAATTTTAAAAAGTTAAATGTTATATGCATTGAGTGTTCTCCAGAAAGCCTAGGATGCAATGTTTTATATTGTATGTACTGAATCAGTTTGAATGTGCAGACTCTGGTTCACACTAATCCCTCCCAGCTGCTTTTCCTTTGCCTTTTTTTCCAAGGAATAACCCTCTAAAAAAAGGACATCTTCCTAATCCTGCAGACTGAAATTCAATCTTCAAGTTTTGAGAAAAAAAAATCAAGTTTCATGCCTCAGGCCGTCTAGCTCTTGGTAGTCTTTTTTTCAGCTCAGTAAACAAAGCCTTGAACTGAATCTCAACATTTAGAAGACAATTAACTTTCCTTGAGCCAAGCATACAAATGTGATGTCTAAGGTTATTTAGCAGACATTAGATAGCCTTCAAAATCTCACCAAATTACTATCTAAGCTTTTGTATTGATTGCAAGGCTGTTGCTGCTAGCGTCACTGATTTTTTTTCTTCACTTCAAAGTGGTTCTAAGGGCTCAAGGTTTTTTTACCTTAATGCAATGTATGCATTAAGGCAGTGTTTCTCAATTCCAGTCCTCAGGCCCCCCCAACAGGTCAGGTTTTCAGGATTTCCATTATTTTGCACAGGTGATTTGATCAGTTTCACTGCCTTAGTAATCACCACAGCCTTTTCATCTGAGGGAAATCCTGAAAACCTGACCTGTTGGGGGGGCCTGAGGACTGGAATTGAGAAACACTGCATTAAGGTGAAAAGCCTTCTGGGCGCTGCTCCCCTTAACCCAGCCTCCTTATACTTACCTGAGCCTGATCTGCATCCAGAGATGTGTATGAGAGCAGTGGCTTTCCAAGGTCTCTCTCTCCTCATTGACTCACACAGCAGTGGGAGCCATTGGGTCTTGCTGCTGTCAATCACAGCCAAGGATCCAATAAGGAGAGAAAAGGGCAGGATCGAGCCACACTTTGGCTTGCAATTGTGGGCACTCGGCGGGGGGGAGGGGGGGGGGGGTTGGCAGTACCACCGTCAGGGAACCCAAAAAAGAAGAGGATCTGGGCAGCTCTGTGTTAACCCATTGCACAGATTAGGTAAGTATAACATCGTTGTTATATAAAGATCTTGCCTTTAGAAACACTTTACCTTTTCTTAATCAGTACAGTACAGTCACTCCTCAACTCCTTTTATAAGAAATAGACATATAAGTAGATACCAGTCATTTAGATACCAAACACACCAGGTCTAGAAGGCTAATAATGTACATTAGACCTCCAAAGAAAAACATACATCATACCTACAGTAAATATATATACTGTATATATATATATATATATATATATATATATATATATATATATATAGTATGTAACAAATCATACTTTTATTCTCCTAAATCAGACCTGGACAAGTTGCAGCCCCAGGGCCACATCCAGTCTATTGGCTGTCCCTATCTAGCCCCCGATGCTTTCACAGTCAGTATGCCTCCCTAAGTTTATCAGCTTCCTTAAGGAGGAAAGCTAAATTCTGGGGGTAAATAATCGCCTAGGACATCCCCCCACTCTGCTTCCCAGCCAAGTTCTTTCTGAGTTAGCACATGCACCCGGCCAGCTTCCACCATTCAGAGCACTGTGCAGCATTACAGGCAGGGCCGGAGTGGGACTAATTTTCAGCCCTGGAGTTTCATGCCTTAGACCAGCCCACTTTAGTTCACGACTATTAAAATAATGTCCGCTCCTCGGCTGCTGGAAGGCAAGAGCAGTGTTGCCAACCAACCAGATTGAAATTTACTGGCACAACACCCAAAATTGGCAACACAGCGCAGGAGGCATATTTCACCGGCCCGCAACCAGTGTTGCCAACCCCCTGAAATTAAATTTACTGGCAGGATGCCAAAAATTTATGAACGGCACCAATTTTTTACTGACACTGCAAAAAAGTGCCTAAAATTACAGTTTTCACTGATAAACAGTGCAAATATCAATATTTAAACTATAAACATGTAGCTAGTGCTATCAGCAGTGTGTTTAATTTAAACAAAAGTCAAAAACCAACTGCCTCCATTGACAGGTTACTGTAAGCCAGCTAGCACAGAGTTCCCCCTTACATCATAGTCTGCAGGATTCCCCCTTACAGTGCAAAGGAACTCTTATGCAAAGGGGAATGCTGCAGATCATGATGTAAGGGGAACTCTGATGTAAGGGGGGGGGGCTCTGGTAACCAGAGACCACCTTCCGCAGCGTGAATACACTAATGTTAGGGGGGGGTACTAATATAAATGGGGAACCTTTGTATCAGTGCCCACTGCCCCCTAACATTATTGTATTCACTCCCCCTTACACCAGCAAACCCCCCCTCCTCCAGACTGGCCTGGCGGCACTGTCACTGACCTCTTAGTTGCGCCGTGCAGGGCCCAGTCAGATGGCTCTAGCTTGGTGGCTCTGGTTTTATCCTATAGTCTTCTTTCCACAGTCCACACACGTCCGACTCCTCTCGAGACCCCCATCCCGGCAGTGTCCCCACTCTTGACTCATGTCCAGACTCCCCCTCAGAGACTGAAGACATGGTACAGGAGGTGGACAGAGGCTGCAGACATGGTACAGGAGGTGAAGGACAGAGGCTGCGGACAAGGTACAGGAGGTGGAGAACAGAGACTGCGGACATGGTACAGGAGGGGGAGGACAGAGACTGTGGACATGGTACAGGAGGGGGAGGACAGAGACTGCGGACATGGTACAGGAGGTGGAGAACATAGACTGCGGACATGGTACAGGAGGTGGAGAACATAGACTGCGGACATGGTACAGGAGGTGGAGAACATAGACTGCGGACATGGTACAGGAGGGGGAGAACATAGACTGCGGACATGGTACAGGAGGGGGAGGACAGAGACTGCAGACATGGTACAGGAGGGGGAGGACAGAGACTGCGGACATGGTACAGGAGGGGGAGGACAGAGACTGCGGACATGAATACAGGAGGGGGAGGACAGAGACTGCGGCCATGAATACAGGAGGTGGAGGACAGAGACAGCGGACATGAATACAGGAGGTGGAGGACAGAGACAGCGGACATGAATACAGGAGGTGGAGGACAGAGACAGCGGACATGAATACAGGAGGTGGAGGACAGAGACAGCGGACATGAATACAGGAGGTGGAGGACAGAGACAGCAGACATGAATACAGGAGGTGGAGGACAGAGACAGCGGACATGAATACAGGAGGTGGAGAACAGAGACAGCAGACATGAATACAGGAGGTGGAGGACAGAGACAGCGGACATGAATGCAGGAGGTGGAGGACAGACAGCGGACATGAATACAGGAGGTGGAGGACAGAGGCTGCAGATGTGGTAGGTTCCTTCTCTGCTCCTCTTCAGTATCCTTCTGTCCACAGGCACATCTGTGTGACAGGCAGTGTCCTCATCCTGTGCCATATTTCTCCACAGGGCAAGGCACTGACATCAGGCAGGTACTGTCTATCCTTCACAACTGATTCTCTGTTACCTTAATGGGATCACTAAACCTGATCTATGCTTTTTCTCCTCTGAGACTCCTTTCTATCCCACCTGCTCCACAGGATCAAGATGGAGGGCATTTTAGTAATTCTCATCACCAGTACAATGACTCCAAAAGATCTCAAGCTGGTTCTTTTATTTCCACAGTAAGGATTAGCTCCGGTGTGTTCGCATAGAACACGTGCAGAGCCCGCCAGGAAGTGTGCACGGCGGTGCGCTAATAACAGCCAGGGCATCGGGAAAATGTCTCCCTGGCTGTGATTAGCACAGTGCCGGGCACACTTCCTGGCGGGCTCTGCACGTGTTCTATGCGAACACGCCAGAGCTCATCCTTATTCCACAGAGACCTATAAGGGGTTATTTCCCGTCTCCTTTCACTTACAAGGTTTTCTTCCTCTTTGCCATTACCTCAGTGAGGTGGTTTTCTGTGTTGGTTCCTAACCTGTAAGTAATTGTTTCTTGTGACATACAGGCAAGGTTCTCTTTTCCTCCCAAGGTGGTTTCTCCCTTCTGCCTTAATCAGAACAGTGTTCTTCCATCCCTGTGCCCTGCTCCATGACATCCCAAGGAGATTATCCCTCACTATGGAGATTTTCCCTCTACATGTACTCCCTCTACGAGTCCTCTCATGTCATGTCTGCTCTCCTGTCCTCCTCAGACAGACTGGTATTGTTCGCAGTGACAGCCAGGCAGACTGGTATTGCTATGGGCAACACCTCCCACCCTTACCTGGGCATGTCCCACCCACACCTGTCTTCTGGTATGCCACGCCCCTTTTTGTTGCTAGGCGCCCTGTTTGCGTTCCAAACTGTGAATCACAGACCCAATCCATTCATCCCTCGGAGGGAGGGGGGGTGGTGACAAGTCACCGGCAGACAATCTCGCAGCTTTCAGCTGCTGTGCGAGGCAATAGCACCGCCGCCACAACGCCGGGCGTCCGCTGCTGTACCATTAGGTTTTTATTTAAAAATGGCGCCAGGCCGCGTCATTACGCTACTGCGCATGCGCCGCCGGCCGAGTGTGTATAAACTTTCCCGAGCTTGGCAGGCATCGGAACGGCGCATGCGCAGTTGCATAGGCTGCCCGCGGCCATCATTTTTACGGGCACCGCTGCCCATTTAACGGACAGCCCAAAAACGGGCTAAATAGTTGGCAACACAGCCCGCAACCCAACCAGCCCACCGGGAATTATCCCGGTTCTCCCGATTGGCCAATCCGGGCCTGATTACAGGCCTCTTCACAGCCCTCAGACCATCCAGAGCACTGTGCATTGCAGGCGTTCGCCTCACCACCCACCTCTAGACCTCACCAAGGCGAGTTGGACTCAGACTGAGTTGCTCATATTTTCCCATCCCCACTGTTGCACAAACTATACAGGATATGTTGGTGTCTGTGAATGGTAGAAAGAGAAGACATCTATGGAGGTATTTTACATTTGATGTTAAGGACAACAAGACCCTTTGCAAAACATGTGGAACAACACTCGCTGGTAAAAATACAGGGATTTTTTTAACAAACTTTCTTGCAGTCAGATTTCATACCTTTTGTTATTCTGAAGTAATACCCGTTTGTTTGTCTGTCCATGTTGTGCAATTAGTCACTGAATCTTAATGGGAGTGATTCATAATATATATCGGCTGCTGCTTTCCCCCGAATTGAAATATCTCACTAAAATATAATATAAAATATAATTTTTGCATGCACAGTCTATAAATGCCATTAGTATGTGGAACAATAACAACCACAAATTTTTATAAACTCATCTCTCTCTTAGCATTGACAAATTTGACAATAGAGGTAACTATCACCCTAATGAAAAAGAAAAACGTAACGGTCAAAAAGGGCAGCCTTACATCAGGGTCTTGCCCCAGTAGTCTTTTTTAGTGTGATATTTACCTCTATTGTCATTGTGAATGCTGAGAGAGAGAGGAGAGGAGTTGATAAAAAGTGATGACTGTTATAATCCACACATTAATGGAATTATTGTAGAGTGTGCACTTTTTCTTTGAATGCATCTGAAAATTAGAACTGTTGACATAATAAACTGACAGCAAACTGATTCTTATGGTAGAAATAAACATTGGCCCAGATTCAGTAAGCAATTGCGCCTGCGTAACCATAGGTTACGCAGCGCAATTGCTGACTTGCGCCGGCGTAACGAGTTCTCCTGATTCAGAGAACTCGTTACCCCGACTGCAGCCTAAAATCTGCGTGGCATAAGGCTCTTATGCCACGCAGATTTTAGGCTGCATTCTTGCGTTGACCACTAGGGGGCGCTCCCATTGTGGTCAGCGTATAGTATGCAAATTGCATACTTACGCCGATTCACAATGTTGCACGGGCCCTGCGTACGCAAGGTACGGAGTTTCCGTACGGCATCTTTAGCGTAAGGCTGCCCCTTCTAATAGTAGGGGCAGCCAATGCTAAAGTATAGCCGCCGTTCCCGCGACGTGAAATTAGAATTTCACGTCGTTTGCGTAAGTGATTCGTGAATGGCGCTGGACGCCATTCACGTTCACTTTGAAGCAAATGATGTCCTTTCGACGTCATTTGCCGCAATGCACGTCGGGAAAGTTTCCCGACGGAGCATGCGCTCTACGCTCTGCGCGGGAGCGCGCCTAATTTAAATGATTCCCGCCCCGGGCGGGATCATTTACATTGCACGCGCTTACGCCGGGCAATTTTGCGACACGCCCTCGCAATTTACGGAGCTACTGCTCCGTGAATCGAGGGCAGCGCAAAATATTTGCGTGGGCGCAGGGTAAAATCGTTGCCCTGCGCCTACGCAAATATAGCGCAGATCTCTTTGAATCTGGGCCATTGCCTTCAAGTATTGGTTTATTATGTTGTGCCAAACTGCCAGTAACAGTGCCTGTGCAGTGTTTTGTGTGTGCTGTGCTTGTACATGTACAGCTGTGTATACACGACCGGTTAGCTTTCGGCCAGGAAAACCGGTCGTGTGTATGCTCCATCGCAGTTTTCCCATCAGGAAAACTGCCGGAAAAAAAAGAGAACCAGCTCTCTTTTTTCCCGCTGGGATTCCCGGCGTTGTTTAACCCTTTTTTTTTTCTTATGGGAAACACTGCGATGGAGCATACACACGGCCGAGATTCCGACCAAAGTTCTCATGGCAGTTTTCCTGTCAGGAAACCCGGTCATGTGTAGGAGAAAAAAATTACCGATCAGGTTCTCGGTTTTCCCCTCGGGTTTCCCAGCGATAAAAAGTCAGCCGGGAAGTTTTCAGGAAACTCTGCACCACCAAATTCAGCACATGCGCCAGGCAAGGGATGTGAGTCAAACAGGCTAGGCCCAGAGCTGCTACGAGATTTCGTCCATTATCGCACACCACCAGGCCCGGCTTGAGGCTCACTGACGCCAACCACTCATCGGTCTGTTGTTCCATGTCCCTCCACAACTCCTGCACGGTGTGTGGTTTTTCCCCCAAACAGGAAAGTTTTAAAACTGCCTGCTGGCGTTTACCCATGGCTTTGCTGAAGTTGGTGGTGAATTTGTTACGCTGACTGGATGAGGAGGCGGTAGAGGATGAGGAAGCGGAGTAGGAGGAGTTAGGAACAGGAGGCAAACTGAAGCGCCTTGCAATCCTCGGTGGTGGAAGAACATGCGCCAAACTGCTATCCGCCTCAGGCCCAGCCGCCACTGCATTTACCCAGTGCGCTGTTAGGGGGATATAACATCCCTGACCGTGCTTACTGGTCCACATATCCATAGTTAGGTGGACCTTGGCACAGATGGCAATGCGCAGTGCACACCTGATTTCGTCCCCCACTTGGTTGTGCAGGGAAGGGATGGCTCGCCTGGAAAAGTAGTGGCGGCTGGGCACAACGTACTGTGGGACAGCCAATGCCATCAGGCTTTTAAAACTCTGCGTCTCCACCAGACGGAATGACAGCATTTCAAAGGCCAGTAATTTTGAAATGCTGGCATTCAGGGCCAGGGATCGCGGGTGGGTAGGGGGGTACTTACTTTTCCGCTCCAGTGTTCGGGAGATAGAGAGCTGAATGCTTCCATGGGACATTGTGGAGATGTTTGGTGACCCAGGTGGTAGTGTTGCTTGCCGGTCCTCTAATTGAGGGGTGGCAGGTGGCACTGTCACTACAGAGGTGGATGAAGAGGCCGAGAGGCCCAAGACTGATGCAGAAGAGGAAGCAGGAGGAGCCAGAGACCTTTCTTGGTTTTTGAGCTGTCTACTCCACTGCAGCTCGTGCTTTGCACTTAGATGCCTGGTCATGCAGGTTGTGCTCAGGTTGAGAACGTTTATGCCTCGCTTCAGGCTCTGATTGCACAACGTGCAAACCACTCGTGTCTTGTCATCAGCACATTGTGTGAAGAACTGCCACGCTAGGGAACTCCTTGGACATGGCTTTGGTGTGCTCGGTCCCTTGCTGCGTTGGGCAGTAGCAGGCGTACTGTCTAGGGGACGGACGCTCTGCTTTGGCACCCTGCCCCCTTTTCTGCTGTGCTGGTGGCTCTGTGCGACCACCGCCTCTTTCTCCGAACTACATAGGTCACCTGCATGAGGTTGATTCCATGTCGGGTCGAGGACCTCATCGTCCTCCACATCATCTTCCACCCAGTCTTCACCACTGCCCTCCTTGTCGGTCTGCACAATTGCAAAAGCACCAGCAGTTGGCAACTGTGTTTCATCATCATCCAAGACGTGCTGTGATGGTCCCCCCATGTACTCATCTTGAAATATAAGTGGTTGGGCATCGGTGCACTCAAACTCTTCCACTTCTGGGGCTGGGCTAGATGGATGGCCTTGGGAACACATGCTAACAGACTCATCAAAAAGAAGAAGAGACTGCTGCATGATTTGGGGCTCAGACTGCTTGGCTGATTTGCAAGGGGGTGAGGTGAAAGACTGATGGTGGACATCGGCTGCAGGCGCCAACTCTGAACTTTCAGCACAAGACTAGTTGGGAGATAATGTGAAGGAACTGGAGGCACTGTCAGCAACCCAATCTACTACCGCCTGTTCTGCTCCTGGCCTCAACATTCGTAGAGCTGGATTAGGCCCGACCAAATACCGCTGAAGGCTCTGTAGCCTACTCACACCTGAGAAAGGTGTTTCACTTGTGCGTGTAGCTGGCACAGATCGACCACGTCCTCTCCCTGTAACAGGAGCACCACCAGCAGCACCACGACCGCGGCCATGTCCCTTATTTGACGTTTTCCTCATATTTCTCAAAGGTAGGATCTTGCACTAAATGGGTGTTTTTTTAAATACAACAATAGTGTAATATGGTGTAATATGCAGAGATTCACCTATATATGTCTTTCCCTATAGCAAGAAGCAGGAACCTAGCCCTAAACAATGTACTGGACAGACAGTATATCACAGGGCACAGGTGGAGTGCTGGTGAAATATGCAGAGATTCACCTATATAACTATTTCCCTATAGCAAGAAGCAGGAACCTAGCCCTAAACAATGTACTGGACAGACAGTATATCACAGGGGACAGGTGGAGTGCTGGTGAAATATGCAGAGATTCACCTCTATATTTCTCTCCCTATAGCAAGAAGCAGGAGCCTAGCCCTAAACAATGTACTGGACAGACAGTATATCACAGGGGACAGGTGGAGTGCTGGTGAAATATGCAGAGATTCACCTATATATTTCTCCCTATAGCAAGAAGCAGGAACCTAGCCCTAAACAATGTACTGGGCAGACAGTATATCACAGGGGACAGGTGGAGTGCTGGTGAAATATGCAGAGATTTACCTATATAATTATTTCCCTATAGCAAGAAGCAGGAACCTAGCCCTAAACAATGTACTGGACAGACAGTATATCACAATGGCCAGGTGGAGTGCTGGTGAAATATGCAGAGATTCACCTATATATGTCTTTCCCTATAGCAAGAAGAAGGAACCTAGCCCTAAACAATGTACTGGACAGACAGTATATCACAGGGGACAGGTGGAGTGCTGGTGAAATATGCAGAGATTCACCTCTATATTTCTTTCCCTATAGCAAGAAGCAGGAACCTAGCCCTAAACAATGTACTGGACAGACAGTATATCACAGGGGACAGGTGGAGTGCTGGTGAAATATGCAGAGATTCACCTATATATTTCTTTCCCTATAGCAAGAAGCAGGAACCTAGCCCTAAACAATGTACTGGACAGACAGTATATCACAGGGGACAGGTGGAGTGCTGGTGAAATATGCAGAGATTCACCTATATAATTCTTTCTCTATAGCAAAAAGCAGGAACCTAGCCCTAAACAATGTACAGGACAGACAGTATATCACAGGGGTCAGGTGGAGTGCCGGTGAAATATGCAGAGATTCACCTATATATGTCTTTCCCTATAGCAAGAAGCAGGAACCTAGCCCTAAACAATGTACTGGACAGACAGTATATCACAGGGGATAGGTGGAGTGCTGGTGAAATATGCAGAGATTCACCAATATATTTCTTTCCTTATAGCAAGAAGCAGGAACCTAGCCCTAAACAATGTACTGGACAGACAGTATATCACAGGGGACAGATGGAGTGCTGGTGAAATATGCAGAGATTCACCTATATATTTCTCTCCTTATAGCAAGAAGCAGGAACCTAGCCCTAAACAATGTACTGGACAGACAGTATATCACAGGGGACAGGTGGAGTGCTGGTGAAATATGCAGAGATTCACCTATATATTTCTCGCCCTATAGCAAGAAGCAGGAACCTAGCCCTAAACAATTTACTTGACAGACAGTATATCACAGGGGACAGGTGGAGTGCTGGTGAAATATGCAGAGATTCACCTATATATTTCTTTCCCTATAGCAAGAAGCAGGAACCTAGCCCTAAACAATGTACTGGACAGACAGTATATCACAGGGGACAGGTGGAGTGCTGGTGAAATATGCAGAGATTCACCTATATATTTCTCTCCCTATAGCAAGAAGCAGGAACCTAGCCCTAAACAATGTACTGGACAGACAGTATATCACAGGGCACAGGTGGAGTGCTGGTGAAATATGCAGAGATTCACCTATATAATTATTTCCCTATAGCAAGAAGCAGGAACCTAGCCCTAAACAATGTACTGGACAGACAGTATATCACAGGGGACAGGTGCAGTGTTGGTGAAATATGCAGAGAGTCACCTATATATTTCTGTCCCTATAGCAAATAGCAGGAACCTGTCCTTAAATAATGTACTGGACACACACAGTATATCACAGGTGACAGGTGCAGTGCTGGTGAAATATGCAGAGAGTCACCTATATATTTCTGTTCCTGTAGCAAATAGCAGGAACCTGTCCCTAAACAATGTACTGGACACACACAGTATATTACAGGTGACAGGTGCAGTGCTGGTGAAATATGCAGAGAGTCACCTATATATTTCTGTCCCTATAGCAAATAGCAGGAACCTGTCCCTAAACAATGTACTGGACACACACAGTATATCACAGGTGACAGGTGCAGTGCTGGTGAAATATGCAGCGAGTCACCTATATATTTCTGTCCCTATAGCAGATAGCAGGAACCTTACCCTAAACAATGTACTGGACTCACAGGGCCAGATTCTCGTAGACTGGCGTAAAACAGCGGCGGCGTAACGTATCTCATTTACATTACGCGTGCTTGATTCACAAAGCACTTGCCTGTAAAGTTGCGGCGGCGTAGCGTAAATTCTCCAGCGCAAGCCCACCTAATTCAAATGATCCAGGTAGGGGCGTGGATCATTTAAATTAGGCGCGTTCCCGCGCCGATCGTACTGCGCAT
Source organism: Rana temporaria (assembly GCF_905171775.1). Classification (NCBI taxonomy): domain Eukaryota; kingdom Metazoa; phylum Chordata; class Amphibia; order Anura; family Ranidae; genus Rana; species Rana temporaria. The sequence continues at coordinate 296,284,896 of NC_053491.1, read as the reverse complement.
GCGCCGTCCCTAAAATTTCCCGACGTGCATTATGCTAAATGACGTCGCATGGACGTCATTGGTTTCGACGTGAACGTAAATGGCGTCCAGCGCCATTCACGGACGACTTACGCAAACAACGTACTTTTTTAAATTTCGACGCGGGAACGACTGCCATACTTAACATTGGTTGCCCTTCATATAGCAGGGGCAACTTTACGCATCGCAAAAGCTACGGAAACGTTGTAAATTCTCTGCGTCGACCGCGCGTACGTTCGGGAATCTCACGTAAATAGCTAATTTGCATAGACGACCGGGAAAACGACGTCAGCGACACCTAGCGGCGTGAAAAAAAATGCATCTAAGATCTGACAGCGTAAGAGCCTTACGCCTGTCAGATCTAATGGATATCTATGCGTAACTGATTCTAAGAATCAGTCGCATAGATACGCCGGGCCAGATTCGGACTTACGACGGCGCAAATGGCGTTGCGCCGTTGTAAGCCCTTTGAGAATCTGGCCCATACAGTATATCACAGGTGACAGGTGCAGTGCTGGTGAAATTTGCAGAGAGTCACCTATATATTTATTTCCCTATAGCAAATAGCAGGAACCTGTCCCTAAACAATGTACTGGACACACACAGTATATCACAGGTGACAGGTGCAGTGCTCGTGAAATATGCAGAGAGTCACCTATATATTTCTGTCCCTATAGCAAATAGCAGGAACCTGTCCCTAAACAATATACTGGACACACATAGTATATAACAGGTGACAGGTGCCGTGCTGGTGAAATATGCAGATAGTCACCTATATATTTCTGTCCCTATAGCAAATAGCAGGAACCTGTCCCTAAACAATGTACTGGACACACACAGTATATCACAGGTGACAGGTGCAGTGTTGGTGAAATATGCAGAGAGTCACCTATATATTTCTGTCCCTATAGCAAATAGCAGGAACCTGTCCCTAAACAATGTACTGGACAAACACAGTATATTACAATTGACAGGTGCAGTGCTGGTGAAATATGCAGAGAGTCACCTATATATTTCTGTCCCTATAGCAAATAGCAGGAACCTGTTGCTAAACAATGTACTGGACACACACAGTATATCACAGGTGACTGGTGCAGTGCTGGTGAAATATGCAGAGAGTCACCTATATATTTCTGTCCCTATAGCAAATAGCAGGAACCTGTCCCTAAACAATGTACTGGACACACAGTATATCACTGGTGACAGGTGGAGTGCTGGTGAAATATGCAGAGAGTCACCTATATATTTCTGTCCCTATAGCAAATAGCAGGAACCTGTCCCTAAACAATGTACTGGACACACACAGTATATCACAGGTGACAGGTGCAGTGCTGGTGAAATATGCAGAGAGTCACCTATATATTTATGTCCCTATAGCAAATAGCAGGAACCTGTCCCTAAACAATGTACTGGACACACACAGTATATCACAGGTGACAGGTGCAGTGCTGGGGAAATATGCAGAGAGTCACCTATATATTTCTGTCCCTATAGCAAATAGCAGGAACCTGTCCCTAAACTATAAGATGCAGATCTCACAGAAATAAACAGTGCTGTTGTAGATTTCTGAAGCAGGATAATCCTATCTAACACTCTCCCTCAATCAGCAGCAAACCTGTCCCTACCCTAGCTAAAGCAGACTGACGAGCCCTAAACGATGTAATGCACAGTCCCTAAACGATAAGATGCAGATCTCACAGAAATAAACTGTGCTGGTGTAGATTTGTGAAGCAGGATAATCCTATCTGACACTCTCCCTCAATCAGCAGCAGCCTGTCCCTACCCTAGCTAAAGCAGACTGACGAGCCCTAAAAGATGTAATGCAAAGTCCCTAAACGGTAAAATGCAGATCTCACAGAAATAAACAGTGGTGGAGTAGTTTTCTGAAGCAGGATAAACCTATCTGACACTGTCCCTCAATCAGCAGCAGCCTCTCCCTACACTAGCTAAAGCAGAGTGACGACTGTGCTGTGTGCCTCTATCTGATACAGAGGCTGGTCACATGCTGGTTCACATGCTGCACTGGCCAATCACAGCCATGCCATTAGTAGGCATGGCTGTGATGGCTTCCTAGTCACACTAGTAAAACAAATGGCGATTGGCTGCCGTGCAGCGCGCCATAACATAGCCGAACTCCGAACCCGAACCCAGACTTTTTCCAATTATTCGGGTTCGGGTACTTTACAGTTCGGGTTCGCTCAACCCCACCCATAGCATTATTATACCAATCCCAGGGCCATCTTTAACCACTTCAGCCCTAGACCATTTGGCTGACCAAAGACCAGGCCACTTTTTGCGATTTGGCACTGCGTCACTTTAACTGACAATTGCGGTGACTTGCGACGTGGCTCCCAAACAAAATTGACATCCTTTTTTTTCAAACAATTAGAGCTTTCTTTTGGTGGTATTTGATCACCTCTGTGGTTTTAATTTTTTGCGCTATAAAGAATAGAGCGACAATTTTGAAAAAAAATATATATTTTTATATATTTTGCTGTAATAAATATCCCCAAAAATATAATAAAAAAACATATTTCTTCTCAGTTAGGCCGATATGTATTCTTCTACATATTTTTGGTAAAAAAAATCGCAATAAGCTTTTATTGATTGGTTTGCACAAAAGTTATAGGCCCAGATCCACAAAGAAATTACGTCGGCGTATCTATTGATACGCCGCGTAACTTCTAGGATGCTCCGGCGTATCTTTGTTTTGTATCCACAAAACAAGATACCCCTGAAGCTGGGCTAGATCCGACTGACGTACGTCTTAGAACGCCGTCAGATCTAAGGTGCATATTTACGCTGGACGCTAGGTGGTTCTTCCGTTGATTTCCGCGTCGAGTATGCAAATTAGCTAGATACGCCAATCCTCAAACGTGCGTCCGCCCGGCGCATTTTTTTACGTCGTTTAAGTAAGGCTTTTTTCAGCGTAACTTCTATGGGTCTATGAGGCGTACGCAATGTTAAGTATGGACGTCGGGCCAGTGTCAAATTTTCCGTCGTGTACGTCGTTTGCGTAAAACATTTGCAAATAGGGCTTTGCGTAAATTACGTTCACGTCGAAAGCATTGACTATTTGCAACGTGATTTCGAGCATGCGCACTGGGATACCCCCACGGACGGCGCATGCGCCGTAAAAAAAAAACGTCATTTACGTGGGGTCAAGTAGAATTAACATAAAACACGCCCACATCTTTGTCATTTGAATTCCGCGCCCTTACGCCGGCAGATTTACGCTACTCTGTCGTAACTTTAGAGGCAAGTGCTTTGTGAATACAGCACTTGCCTCTCAAAGTTGCGGCGGCGTAGCGTAACTACGATACGCTACGCCCATTTAAAGTTACGCCGATCTACGTGGATCTGGCCCATAGCGTCTACAAAATAGGGGATAGTTTTATGGCATTTTTATTAATATTTTTTTTTTACTAGTAATGGCGGCGATTAGCGATTTTTATCATGACTGCGACATTATGGTGGACACATCGGATACTTTTGAGACCATTTTGGGACCATTGTCATTTTTACAGCGATCAGTGCTATATTACTGTAAAAATTACACTGATTACTGTAAAAATTACACTGGAAGTGAATGGGTTAACCTGTAGGGGGCGCTGAAGGGGTTAAGTGTGACCTAGGGAGTGCTTCTAACTGTTCTTCCCAATGACAGGGAACAGACGATCAGTGACATGTCACTAGGAAGAACGGGGAGATGTTGTGTTTGCACTGACATTTCCCCGTTCTTCAGCTTTGTGACCCGATCGCAGGACACCGGCGGACATCGAGTCTGCGGGTCCCGCGGGCACGGTCATTCAATTTAGCAATTTTGCTCTTTACTCCAACATCTCAAAAAACAGACACACACAGAATTATCTAAAAGAAAAACTTTGCAGACCCCCTTCACAGCAGTCCCACGGTGTCCTCAGTTCCCTTTCATGTCACAGCACTCTATTACATTGCAGACATTTCCCCTTTACATATCACAGCGCCCCCATTACTTTAGAGTCCCCTTCATGTCATAGTGCCCCATTACACATCACAGCACTCCAATTACATTGCAGCCATTGTCACATCACACATTCACATGTACAGTATGTGTTTTGGAAATCCATTCTGCTTTTGCACCATGCGACTTACCTGCAGTTCCTGCACACACAAACGCACTGTGTTTTTAAAAGTGTGGCCTAAACATCTAAAAATGCAGCAAGTATGCTGGTGCAGGAACTGCAGGTAAGTCACATGGTGCAAAAGCAGAAAGCAGAATGGATAGACAGTGCTGAGTTTCATTGGTTGATGGGCATATGTGTGCTCAGCCTATGACATGATGCATGCAAATTTTTTTGCAGGAAATGCAGGCATGGGAGCCCATTCAAATGAGTGCCTGCGCAAATGTGGGCCACCAAAACACATACTGTACATGTGAACCAGCCAGGCTCAAAATAAACCCATCAAGCAGTTAAATACAGACAGTAATGCCATGTGCTGTAAATGATGCTGTGTGCTCTGTAATAAAAAACACAGCCACAGCCTCACTTAGCCTGGACTGCAGGTCAGCGTTTTTAAACTTTCTACTACTGGCATGGGGTGCAGGAGCCAGGGGAGGAGAAAGTAGACCTACCTTGTCCTGGCAAGCTTTCACTTGAACAGGCACTAGGCAGCACTCCACTCCGCGCTACGGTCTGACTCATCCTAACGAGGCTTTTGCTCCTTCGATCAGGTACAGGCAGGCAGCAGTGACTGTGCACGTATAGCAAGAGCCTACGTGGAGCTGAGCCCCGCCCACCAGCAGCAAGTTCCTCGAGAAAATGCAGCACTGGCACTGCTGCACTGTGCGCGCTGATGACAGTGACAGACTGGGCTGATTTACCAAGCCTTTGCGCCATGATTCATGGCGCATCGGCTGGAGCAACGCCCGTTTTGGGATTTACTAAAGGAATGCGCTGGCAATGCAGCACAATTCCTTATTTACTATAATGCCGAATGCGCCGAGGAGGGGGCGCATGGTGCGCCCCTATGGACCTGGAGCACGGCATCTAGAAATGTGGCATGATGTGGGGAAGTGTAGTGACATGTGTTTGTGTAACATTTACGGCCTGAACTGAAAGTGAAAGTGACTTTTGTAAAAAGCAGCCGATGCGCCTGCTAGTATATTTAAACCTGCAGGAGGTTTATTTGTGTACTGCGCATGCGTGAGCAACATTTTTGGACATTCAAGTGCGCCGATTCACTACACTGGCAAAATATTGGTAAATATCAAGCGGCGTAGCTGCCTTTGCATGGCTTGAAGTGGCGCACCTGAATGGCAGAATTTTTTTAGGTTACGCTGACCATGAAGGGGAACTCTGCTCCAAATTTTTTTAAAAAACGGCGTGGGTTCCAGGCCCTTAGGTTTGGTATGGATTGTAAGGGGGAACTTCTACGCCGAAAAAACGGCGTGGGGGTTCCCCCAAGATCTATACCAAACCCTTATTCGAGCACGCCGCCTGGCTGGACAGGAATGAGGACGAGTGAGCGCGGTCTGCGGGCGGGGGGCTTATCTGAATCTGGGAGCCACTTTTAATAAGGTGGCCCCCAGATACCATCCCCCCAGACTTTTTTTGTTGCCCTGGGAATGTGATGTAACAAAGGGTGGGGTCGCCGGGTGGCATCACCCGGTAACTACGCCCCATGCCTATATAAGTCATTGCGCAACGCGAACACGGCATTACAGCAGGAGAGCTAGTCGTGTCAGCATCGCTAGAAGAGAAGACGGAAGAAGACAGCGGAGAAGACTGGGCCCCCACGGTGGAGCTCGGCAGAAGAGAGAACAGAGAAGTCGGCCCCTGCCCCAAAGCACCCACTCCCCCATGTTGAGGGCATGTGGTCTGGTACAGCTCAGGAGGGGGGGGGGCACTCGCTCGTCCCCACCCCCATTCCTGTCTAGCCAGGCGGCGTGCTCGGATAAGGGTTTGGTATGGGGAACCCACGCCATTTTTTTTTATTTGGTGCAGAGTTCCCCTTCATGATCAGCGTAACAAAAACCCATGCCGGTGTTTTATTTAACCACTTCCATACCACGCCTATTCTGGAACTTCTCTCCTTCATGTATAAATCAGCATTTTTTTTACTAGAAAATTACTCAGAACCCCAAACATTATATATATATATATTTTTAGAAGAATAAAGTGACGGTCATTACAACGTTTTCCCCAAAAAAACGGTTTCATGAATTTAAAAATAACAAAACAGTAAAGTTAGCCCAATTTTTGGGGATAATGTGAAAGATGATGTTACACCGAGTAAATAGATACCTAACTTGTCATGCTTTAATTATGCACACACTCATGGAATGGCGCCAAACTTCAGGACTTAAAAATCTCCATAGACGACGCTTGAATTTTTTTTACAGGTTACCAGTTTAGAGTTACAGAGGAGGTCTAGTGCTAAAATTATTGCTCTCGCTCGAAGGCACTCATCAATAGCTAACATGTGTGGTTTGAACGGCGTTTACATATGTGGGCGGGACTTACATGCGCATTCACTTCTGAGTGCGAGCTACTAGGAACAGGGGCGTTTTAAATTTTTTTTTATGTAATTTTTTTTAGTTTTGCACTTTGTTTTTCCTTTTTTTTATCACTTTTGTTCCTATTACAAGGAACGTAAACATCCCTTGTAATAGGAATAGTCCTCTTTATGGAGAGAGGCGGGGTCAATAAGTCCCCACATCTGTCCTCCAGGCTGGAAAGCATGTGATCTGGAAAAAAAACACTGATCTCATGCTTTCAGCCGCGATTCCAGCTTTGTTTATGTTTTTAAATCTCTATGCAGATATCCGCCTGTAAAAAAGGATATCTGAATGATGCCTGTAGCTGCAGGCATCATTCAGATATCCCCCATTGAAGTCCAGGATGTCATATGACATCCTACGGTACGGAAGTGGTTAAAATTTGCCTTGGAGTCAGGGCCGGTGCTACCACCTAGGGCGCACTGGAGAGAGGCAGGGGCACTACCACCCAGGGCGCCCGGCCACCGGTGATCCTACTCCCTTTCAGCAACTCAACAGGCAGCCGCTCCACTCTAGAGTCCCTCCATACCGTGTTAGAGGCACTGGCACAGCAGCGGTGGAGGAATGGAGGAAGGAAAGAAAACATCCCCTGCACGCCCCTGATCATCACCGTGCCACTGGCAGTAAGTGTGACCTGTCTGTGTACCTGCGGTCACATCATTACCGTTCACCACCAGTCTGCCTCTGTTGTACCGCTCTGCCTCCGCTACAGCCAGCCAGCTCTGCCTCTGAGCCTCTGCCTTTCTGCCCAGTGCTGCCTGTGTCCATACGTTGCATGCCCCCCCCCCTCCATCATGGAGGCTGCTCTCTCTCCTGTGTTTTTCCTATTGCGGCAGCCAGCGCAAGATTTACAGTACCCTGTCGCCGAGAACCAGAGTGATGAGATCACGCTGAAAGTACAATAACGGCGGCAGGTACTGTATGTCCCTTAGGTGGGACCTGGGCACCCATACCCATTTTAAGGCCAATTACTAGAAGATAAGCCAGCCAAGTGGGGTCTAGCAAAATGAACAAGTCAATTCCCATAGACTGCAATGGTATTTATGTTATAACTTTTGCCCATGTTAGGCTCTTTGTTTGCCCACCCGGACCAGGGGGTGTTTGTCCCATCTCTGATTTTGTAGCATGCTGGATGATGTGATTAATTTTGGACAGGGCTTTGCCTTATTTTCTGCTAGCTGCATTTCTGTTGATCTGAGCAGGGACTTAGATTTTTTTATGTTGCTTTTTGTGTGTGAACAGCACTTGGATGTTTCTTGGCATGCTCATAGAGCGTGTTTTTTGGGTTAGTAATTTTTTTTTTTAAATAAACATTTTATTGAATATTTTCAACAATACAGCGTAATCCAAAACATAGATACGTCAGTCATGTTTCAAATACAGTCTTGACAGAATCTTATAGTAACAAATTATCATAAAAGATATATATACTTTCCTATGTGACAAAACAACGACATTGTTGACTATAAATGAATCAGGACCAGAGATCAAGTGTCACGGAGCAACCCTCAAGTCCCGTTTTGGCAGGGGAATGCGGACTTCGTGGTTCTCCACCAGACATCTGTGTCAGGGGCCCCCCTCTGCCCTACCCACCCCTTAACGGGGACATTCTGTGGGCAGCACAGAGAGAGGAAGGGTGGAAATCGGAGAAGAATAGGTTAGACTTCCAAAGTAAAAAAAACAAAAAAAAAAAAACAAAAGGACAGGAAAGGCAACAGCGGATATTTGGCATACCAAAAATGGCTCTATGTTGTTTTTTTGTTTTCATTTTTCCCTTATTACCCTGTAAAATGAGGCCAGTCGGATTCTATATCCTTGAGGAAGTATATGACCCTGTGTGAGAGAGGGGGGGGTTGAAAGTATCTAACTGTTAGATTTCTGGGTGAGTGTACCCCCTGATGTTATGTTAGAAATCCTCTGGGTACCGGGTGTTACTTGTGTAGGGGGATTTCTATACAGTGACCAGCTTGACCATGTTTGTCTGTAATTCTCGTGCTTATCCTTGGCTTGATGGATTAGGCGCTCCATCTCCTCCACCCTGTCAACACGTGCATGCCAATCCTCAACTGTTGGAATCGTTTTAGACTTCCAACACCTAGGGATACATTGGGTGGCTGCATTCACAAGGTGGAGAGTTAGTGATTTCCGGTATTGCAATCTAGGAATGGGAGTGTGGTGTAGTAAGAACTGCGCTGGATCAAGGCTTATTGGCATTGTTGTTATTTGTACAATACGTTCATGCACCTCTTTCCAAAACCGGGCTAAAGGAGGGCAATCCCACCAGATATGTAAAAGCGATCCTTCCGCTTCATCACACCTCCAACAAGATGGTGAAACTGCCGGAAAGATTTTATGAAGTTTTTCTGGTGTTCGGTACCACCTAGTACAAAGCTTGTATCGATTTTCTTGTGCTGAGACATTAATAGAACCCTTATGTGTGTGATCCCAGATAATGTCCCAATCATCGTCAGACAAGGACATGGAAAGGTCCCTGTCCCAGGCTGAACGCGTGTTTGAAGATGGGGCAAACTCCGGCATCAGTAGTGTGTGTAATGTGGATATCAGATGGCGCTTTGGTTCTCCCGCTGTACATATTTGTTCTAAGGAAGAGAGATCTCTGCACCATTTCCGTTGTGTCTGGGTAGGGCCGAAAAAGTGTTTAATTTGGAGATATTTGAATACGGACATGTTCACCTGAGGGAGAGATTTAGTTAGCTCTGGGTAGGATAGTAAGTTACCATTGTGGAAAAATTGATGAGCTCGAATAGCCTGAGAGTTGGGGTCCAGTACTGGATATTTGTAGGATATGTTTGGTATAAAATCTGGATTATGGGATAAAGGAGTCAACGGGCCCGGGGAGGGAGTTATTTTAAGTGATCGACATATTATCTTGAAATTTTTAAGAGTAGGGCCTATTAAAGGGTGGTTCAGACAATCTATAGGTATCGAGTGGTATTCTATCAATGGCAAATGGGTAATTGGAAAGGAGAGGAATGCGTTTTCCAAGGCGATCCAGTCCTTGTTGCAACAGTGTAGATGCCAATCTACAAGCCTTGTGAGTAAACAGGCCTTGTGATATAGGGCTAGGTTGGGTATACCCAGGCCCCCCCTGTGTTTTGGTTGAATCAATTTGGACCAACTCAGTCTGGGGGTTTGGCCCGCCCATAGGAATGTTCTACAATGTTTTTTAAATGTCGCAAAAAAGGTCTGTGGGATCGTGATCGGGACCGCCTGAAGAAGGTATAAGACCCTCGGGAGGATATTCATCTTGAGGATAGCTGATCTACCAAACCAAGAAAATCTGCCGTTGTTCCAATCCGATAGGTCTGACTTAATGTTTGAAAGAACTGGTAGGAAATTTAGAGCAAACAACCTACTCAGATCTTTATAAATAAATGGTGATTCTGCGCAACATATCACACTAATGGAATAGTGATATCACATAAGCAAGATAAATGTAAGAGCTGACAAATAATCAGCATATAGTATTAAATGCAAAGAGAATAGTGGGCCAAATTCTCAAAAAGTCTGCGTAACTTAAATTTCAGCAGTTAAGTTACACTGACTTAAAATTTCTACCTAAGTGCCTGATCGTCAAAGCACTTAGGTAGAAATTACACGCTGTGTAACTTAAGTGCCGCCGTCGTAAGGCGGTCCTCCTCTCCTGGGGGCGTTTAAAATTTAAATGAGGCGCGCTCCCGCACCGGCCGTACTGCGCATGCGTGTGACGTCATTTTCCCGACGTGCAGCGCGCAAACGTAATTAACACCGGTCGGCTTTGAGAATTTCGACGGGACACTAAAGTTGCGACGGGTGAAAAAAAAAGACGCGCCGGGAAAACAAATAATTATAAAAAAAAATGTCAGCGTCGCTCAGCATGCATTCCTGAGAGGGAGAACTCCATGCCAATTTTCAAAGAAAAAAACGGCATGGGTTCCCCCCCCAGGAGCATACCAGGCCCTTAGGTCTGGTATGGGTTGTAAGGAGACCCCCCCACGCCGAAAAATTGACGTAGGGGGTCCCCCTACAATCCATACCAGACCCGTATCCAAAGCACGCTACCCGGCCGGTCAGGAATGGGAGTGGGGACGAGCGAGCGTCCCCCCTCCTCCTGAGCCGTGCCAGGCCGCATGCCCTCAACATGGGGGGGTTGGGTGCTCTGGGGCAGGGGGGCGCACTGCGGGCCCCCCCACCCCAGAGCACCCTGTCCCCATGTTGATGAGGACAGGACCTCTTCCCGACAACCCTTGCCATTGGTTGTCGGGGTCTGCGGGAGGGGACTTATCGGAATCTGGGAGTCCCCTTTAATAAGGGGGCCCCCAGATACCGGCCCCCCACCCTAAGTGAATGGATATGGGGTACATCGTACCCCTACCCATTCACCTGGAGGCAAAAAGTAAAATTTAGTAAACACACAACACAAGGCTTTTTAAAATAATTTAATATTCTGCTCCGGATGCCCCCCCTGTCTTCGTTATTAGCTCAATTAGCAGGGGGGGCTTCTTCTTCCACTCTCCGGGGGTCTTCCGCTCTCCGGGGGTCTTCTCCGCTCTCCGGGGGGGGCTTCTCCGGACTCCGGGGGGCTTCTTCCATCTTCTCCCCTCTTCCGCTGTTGACTCGGCGAACCCCGGTTCTTCTGCAGCTCTCCGGTGCCTTCTTCTTCAGCGCTGGCTGCCTGCTATGTTTGTGTGTTGGCTCGATTTCTAACAGGCAGCCAGCGCGGTCTTCTGTGGCGTCAGGGTCTTCTGGTCTTCTCCCCTCTTCCGATGTTGCCTCGTCGCCTGTTGTCGCTGTAATGATGGAAGCGCGCCTTGCATCACATTTATATAGGCATCACCGTCCCATCATGCTCCGGTAGGTACCCACGTGGTGGGTGCCTACCCACGTGCACCCACCACGTGGGTACCTGCCGGAGCATGATGGGACGGTGATGCCTATATAAATGTGATGCAAGGCGCGCTTCCATCATTACAGCGACAACAGGCGACGAGGCAACATCGGAAGAGGGGAGAAGACCAGAAGACCCTGACGCCACAGAAGACCGCGCTGGCTGCCTGTTAGAAATCGAGCTAACACACAAACATAGCAGGCAGCCAGCGCTGAAGAAGAAGGCACCGGAGAGCTGCAGAAGAACCGGGGTTCGCCGAGTCAACAGCGGAAGAGGGGAGAAGATGGAAGAAGCCCCCCGGAGTCCGGAGAAGCCCCCCCCGGAGAGCGGAGAAGACCCCCGGAGAGCGGAAGACCCCCGAAGAGTGGAAGAAGAAGCCCCCCCTGCTAATTGAGCTAATAACGAAGACAGGGGGGGCATCCGGAGCAGAATAATAAATTATTTTAAAAAGCCTTGTGTTGTGTGTTTACTAAATTTTACTTTTTGCCTCCAGGTGAATGGGTAGGGGTACGATGTACCCCATATCCATTCACTTAGGGTGGGGGGGCCGGTATCTGGGGGCCCCCTTATTAAAGGGGACTCCCAGATTCCGATAAGTCCCCTCCCGCAGACCCCGACAACCAATGGCAAGGGTTGTCGGGAAGAGGTCCTGTCCTCATCAACATGGGGACAGGGTGCTCTGGGGTGGGGGGGCCCGCAGTGCGCCCCCCTGCCCCAGAGCACCCAACCCCCCCATGTTGAGGGCATGCGGCCTGGCACGGCTCAGGAGGGGGGGGACGCTCGCTCGTCCCCACTCCCATTCCTGACCGGCCGGGTAGCGTGCTTTGGATACGGGTCTGGTATGGATTGTAGGGGGACCCCCTACGTCGAATTTTCGGCGTGGGGGGGTCTCCTTACAACCCATACCAGACCTAAGGGCCTGGTATGCTCCTGGGGGGGGAACCCATGCCGGTTTTGAATTTAAAAATTGCCGTGGAGTTCTCCCTCAGGAATGCATACCAAATGCCGTCGCTGGAATGGGCCTTTACAAGGTTTGGCTAACTTTCCACATTATAAAACCAGCCCTAGTTTTGCGCCGGCAAATTCGGAACTTAGGCAGAAATCAAAGTGCTGAAATGCTTTGAAAATCTGCTTAAGTCCTCATTTGCATACGCAAAGCTGCATTTCAATGAGAAATGCCCCCAGTGGCGGATGCGGTACTGCATCCTAAAATCTGACCGTGTAAGTGTCTTACACATGTCAGATTTTCTGCCTAACTTTGGAAAAAGCCTTTTGAGAATCGTTTCCAAAGTTAGGCACAGGGATACGCAGGCTGAACAGCAGTTAAGTCTGCGTATCTCTTTTGAGAATTTGGCCCAGTGAGTCCAAATATAAATATATATATACTCAAATAGTGAGTAGTGAGTCCAAAATATATAATACTCATAAGGCGAATGTGCAAAAATATATTAAGAATATTGTGCAAAAAAACCGGAATGGAAGTTCAATCCCAATAGTAAACACAAATCAGCTGTCAGGGCAGATATTCTGAATGCACTGGATGAAGGTGAGCACCAGCTCTATGGTGTGAGTGCACGGCCGTGCGATAGAAGATAAACCAGATCCCTGGCTGAGCTCCCGGGACTCTTACCTCTCAGCCCTCCTAAATGGGCATTGATGTACAGGTCACTCGCAGCCTTCTATGGGTGGTCCCTGATGTTTCCTCTCTTGATCTGATGGATCCTTCCTTAATTGGGACAGATGCTCCTCAAAACCAGATGGATGATGTGGGTTATAAGAGAGAGAGAGAGGGGACTCCCATAGTGAGGTAACGTTTGGTGCAGGTAAAATATGTTTATTGAGGAAAAACCTGCACTTACATTAAAAGAAAAATAAAAGTGCAACGAGGAAACAAACAAGCGGCGTTTGAATCGCCAGCTTACGTCACTCCGGGTGTACGTCCTCCAATTCCTACGCGTTACGACACCACGTGTCTTCGTCTGGGGAATCTGATTGGTATGTGGCTGTTGTTTATATAACCGAAAAACAGGAAGTCTCATCGCGGCCATTTTCTTGTAGACCGTGATCTAATGGACATCAGACATACTAGAGGGGGCATAAACCACTCTAGAGCTCGGCAATAGATCAAGAGAGGAAACATCAGGGACCACCCATAGAAGGCTGCGAGTGACCTGTACATCAATGCCCATTTAGGAGGGCTGAGAGGTAAGAGTCACGGGAGCTCAGCCAGGGATCTGGTTTATCTTCTATCGCACGGCCGTGCACTCACACCATAGAGCTGGTGCTCACCTTCATCCAGTGCATTCAGAATATCTGCCCTGACAGCTGATTTGTGTTTACTATTGGGATTGAACTTCCATTCCGGTTTTTTTGCACAATATTCTTTATATATTTTTGCACATTCGCCTTATGAGTATTATATATTTTGGACTCACTACTCACTATTTGAGTATATATATATTTATATTTGGACTCACTATTCTCTTTGCATTTAATACTATATGCTGATTATTTGTCAGCTCTTACATTTATCTTGCTTATGTGATATCACTATTCCATTAGTGTGATATGTTGCGCAGAATCACCATTTATTTATATTCCTGTTTTATGTCATGTAAACATAATTAGGTTTTGCTGCACTATATATTTTTGGTGGATTCACTCATTTAGGATCCATTTTAGCGCAAAAGCACTTGTCACTTTATCTACTCAGATCTTTAGGGATCTTAATGCCCAGGTAAGTGACATAATCAGATTCCCACCTAAAGGGGAAGTTTTGTTTACATAAGTTGACTACTGAGGTTGGTAGAGAGATATTCAGGGCTAGCGATTTGTCAAAATTAATTTGCAAATTAGATAGAGTCTTGAAAAGTTTGAAGTCTGTCAAAAGGTTGGGGATTGTGGTTATCGGATCCGAAAGGAACAGCAGGACATCATCTGCGTAAGCCGCTGTCTTGTACTGCTTTCCCCGGATCTCGACACCCTTAATAGCCTCATTCGCCCAAAGCTTTCTGAGAAAGGGTTCCATCGTGAGGATGAAAATAAGGGGGGATAGGGGGCAACCCTGACGGGTTCCATTGGCTATGGAGAAGGCGTTCGATAGGTGGCCATTAACCCTAACCCGGGCAGTGGGATCAGAGTAAAGCAAATGGATCATTTGGGTGAGGCGCAACGGTAAGCCCAATTTAGTTAAAACTGCCAGCATATAATCCCAGGCCACTCTATCGAACGCCTTCTCAGCATCCAGTGACAGAAAAAAGCCACTTTTTTTTGAGGAGGACAGCCAATGATGTATGTTGAGGGCTTTAATGGTATTGTCCCTTGCTTCCCTGCCAGGGACAAACCCAACTTGATCGGTTGTGATAAGTTTGGGGAGCAATGGGAGAATACGGTTGGAGATTATTTTGGCATACAATTTAACGTCTACATTTAATAACGATATTGGTCTATAGTTGGAAACAAGTGTGGCATCTTTGCCGGGTTTGGGAATCAGAGATATGTGGGCCTCTAGAAAATCTTTAGTGTGTGAAGGGGAATCCGGAAGAGTGTTAAAGGTTGAGAGGAAGTTGGGGATTAATGTATCAGAAAAGGTCTTGTAGTAACTAACTGGCAAGCCGTCAGGACCAGGGCTTTTCCCCCGTTTAAGTTGACTTAATGCTAAAGTAGCTTCCTCAGTGGTGATTGGGGAGCCCAGGTCTGCAATGTCTTCAGGGGTAGGGTACGATGGGCAGAATTCTGACAAAAATTCCTCTATCAAGGTCTTCCTGTCAGGGGCAGTATCTGGTTGACGTGGTTTTTGCAGGTTGTATAGCCCAGAAAGGTATTTTACAAATTGGTCTGCGATTCCATTATTAGTAACAATAGATTCCCCAGACATGGCAGTAACATTATTGATGGTGTGGGATGCCTTTTTTTTTTGCAAGGCCGTTGCCAAAAGTTTACCTGACTTATTCCCATATTCATAGAAAAGTTTACTGGTGAGTGTGTGTTTCAGGGCAAGCCTTTTCTTGATTTCCCCTAGGAGTTCTTCACGGGCTTTCAGTAAATCCTCGTGTGTTTGGGTAGCTAACGTTCGTTTATGTGTTTGTTCCAGGGCCTTAACTTTATCTGACAACTCTAGAATGCGCGCTTTCCGCAACTTGGCTCGTTTGGCCATTATTGAAATAAAATGTCCCCTAAGCACACATTTATGGGCGGCCCAGACTAAAGGTGCAGAGGTGTCATCTGTTATGTTTTCAGAAAAATAATTTGACAGGACTGTAGAGATTTCAGTGGTATTAATAATGTCCAGCAAAATGGAGTCGTCCAATCTCCAAATGGACGATCTAGGACGACTTGTGGGGATCGAGAGCCGAATTGTGATCGGGTGATGTTCTGACAATAGCATTGGGTCAATCGAGGCGTCAACTAGGGAAGTAAGGTCATTTTGTGTAAGAAAGAAGTGGTCTATTCGAGAGTACTTTTTATGAAGTGGTGAAAAGTAGGTAAAATCTTTCACATTTGTGTGAAGGGTTCTCCAAGTATCATGTAAGGTCAAGGTGGAGAGGGCGGATTTGATCGCT
Organism: Rana temporaria; assembly: GCF_905171775.1. NCBI lineage: Eukaryota > Metazoa > Chordata > Amphibia > Anura > Ranidae > Rana > Rana temporaria. Next base: position 296,268,887 of record NC_053491.1, on the reverse strand, counting down.
TTCAAAGCGCTAAATTTCAAACAGGTAGAGCCATTGGATGTGTCAAGGTCTGGTTGTAGGGGAACATTAAAGTCCCCACCTAAAACAAGGGAGCCCCTTTGGAAGGATGTTAATTGATAGAGGGTTGAACTAAAAAAGGATACTTGTTTTGTGTTGGGAGCGTATATATTAGCTATCGTGTACATCACGTTGTGTATGGTGCCACGTAGAAATATATATCGTCCCTGTGGGTCCCTCTGGACATCCGTGACTTGAAAAGGACAATGTCTAGAAATTAAAACAGAGACTCCTTTAGACTTCGCCTCGATATTCGGGGCGTGGAATACTACTGGGAAATTCTTGTCAGTCAATTTGGGAATTCCATCCGCACGGAAGTGTGTCTCTTGAATGAGGGCTATGTGTACTTTTTCTTTTTGTAGTGCGAAAAGTAAGCGTGAACGCTTCTCAGGGATATTCAGTCCCCTGCTATTTAAGGAGTATAATTTGATGTGATTTAAAGGTCCCCTCCTCTGTGAGGTGGGTAAGGGGGATGTTACCTGTGTCATATCTGTTGGGAACTTATCCGGTAAGGAAAGAAAAAGGTGTAAGTTCGGAAAAAGGTCGAGATAAAAAGATTACAAACCTCAGAATAGGTTTACAGGGCAAAGAACAATGTTGTTAGCGTAAGCCAACAAAGCTTGATATAACTAAATACCGATTAAGTGATGAAGTATACTTCGCTCACTTTCTATTTACAGAGAACAATCGGAAAGGTACAGTGGGCACCAGACCCCCAGGACCTTAACAGAGCCCCAGAAGTACCAGTACACCACTGTTGTGGGGTTGGCCAGAACCAACACAGGAAAACAGAACGCTATAAATTAAGTTAAATCTATAAGACTATATCTAAGTTTCTTAGTGAGGAAATAAAATGTGACTGATTTAGCCGTGACACCCCAGAGTAGATTCAGACTGAGAGAAGACAGGGTGCCTATTAAAGACGCATCTTATGTCAATTGTGCCATTTGTCCAAATGTGGATCGTGAAGACTAGGTAAAGATAAATAGTAAAATATCTCTCAGTGTGAATCTCCCATTTCTATCACTTCAAGATTCATTACTTATACTATATAATAAAGCAGGATAAATAGAAAAACTGTTCACTATTAGACAATTAATATCTATTTACTCTTAATACTACATTATCCCCAATATCTAAGCCTTAGACGATAATGCTTGGCAACCACCCATCTGGGGAGAGTATCAGTGGCATAGGTGTGTTACCAAAAAGCTCAAACAAGATCCCCTACCTACCACCATAATTACTCCTGGATGTCAAGGCCCCTTTAAAGACATAAAAGGGAGAGGAGAGGTTAGAGAGTCTACTGTGCATATGAATCACAGGTGTAAGAACAGGGCTGTATCATGTGGCTGGTGTGGAGTAACATACTAGATTCACATTACCCAGGTATAGTGATCAGCAAAAAGTTTTCAGACAAACCCAGTACTCGGAGTCTGTTACCATGGCCATCAGTCTCTGTGTCCCTCAAGAGTTGAGTGATGTGGTGTTACCAGGAAAGGAAAAAAACACCAGTCAGCGGTGGGACAGTTGTGGAGACCATACAGCTTCCTGACCTGGGGATGAGAGCGATCAGTCATTCTCAGTATCAGGGTCTTGGTTGAGAGTTGTTTTTTGTTTGAACAACCGAAAAAACTTTTTTATATGAACTCAGAAAAACGGAGAAACAGAACCCATCCAACAGGGATTAATGAAACTTTTGAGGTCTGTTAGATACGTGTATCTGTGTCAGACCGCTCACTCGTTGTGATCTCTTCTGGCCCTTCTGGCCTCCGGTGGGGTGATGTGATCTTGCTCTCTTCTTGCTCCGGGGGAATTTTGAGGAATTCTTGAGTTGGAGGGTGACCTCATCCTGCGGAACCTGGTAGCCTGGTTTTCCATGGGCGTCTCAGGCGGTTTCCCTCTTCTCCCGACGGACCTGCGGTAGGGTGCATACCAGTCGGGCACTGAGATCGGAGGCAGACCAAGTGTTTCACAAAATTTAGGCAGGTCTTCTGGTACTCTTAAAGATGCATTACGGCCTTGGTTGGTAGCTGACAAACAGAAGGGAAATTTCCACTTGTACCTAATATCTCTTGACCGCAAAGCCTCCAACAATGGTTTAAGATCACGCCTGTGTTGCAGGGTAATCCCTGAAAGATCTTGGTACAATTGGACCTGAGCTTCACCGCAATGCAGTCTCTGTCCCCTTGCCCGGTTCAGAATTTCTTCTTTTCATTTGAAATCTGTCATACAACATATTATGTCCCTAGGGGGATCCGTATCTCTACCCCTTGGGCGCAGGGCCCGGTGTATTCTCTCAAAATCAATAAAGGTTTGAGGGGGTTTACCCAAAATGGAGTTGAATAGGGTAGTGACTTCCTTTTGGATCTGGTCACCTTCAATTATCTCAGGCACTCCCCTCACACGAAGATTTCGGCGTCGGCCTCTGTTGTCCAAGTCCTCCAGCTGCCGGTTAACTTCCCTCAGCTGGAGGGTATGGTCATCTATCTTTCTGGTAGACTTTTGGAGAATTACCTCATGTTCATCCGTTATCTGTTCAGTGGAAGACACCCTATCAGCAAGGGAGCACAGGTCTATGCGTAGTTCTGCTATTGCTGCAGCAAGAGTGTCCTTGATGTCTGCGGCCACTGCTCTTAAATCTAATATGCTAAGCTGTGGTAATACAGCACTCCCGGTATCTGCCATTCCCCTTGTCAGCTGAGGGGATATCTCCGGTTCCGGAGCCGTTAGCACTATGTCTGCGGCGTTTTGTGAGGGAACCTGGGATGTACTCTGAGAAGAGCCCCGGCGGGTGGGTGCCGAGTTCCCGCGGGGGGCACGGGGCTGGTCCATAGTGTTAAGTCCTGACCCTCTGGTGTTTTCTCTGGGGGACCGGGAACGAGAGGCCGAGGAGGAGCGAGATGACGTTACCATGCTATCCAGCACCCGAAAGAGTTCTTCTGGGCAATCTGTAAACTGTATACCGCCGTCTCTCCTTACAGTAGGTTGTGGGAGGGAGTGTTGCTGATCGGTATGAGAATCCGCAAAGTTAGCCAGAGATAATGTATGCTACCTTTGGGTGGGCCAAGGTGGTCGTTAAGCCTGGGTTCTGGTCGACCTTGCGGGTTTTTTCACAGTTCAAACCGGGAGCGGCATATAACTGTAGTGTCTCCTTGCCGTCTAGAACTCCCTGCAAGGTTGAAAAGTCTAAGTGAGCCGGAATAGGAGCAAGGGGCAGTTTCTGAGAGGACCAATATGGCCGCCGATACAGGGCATAGGCTGAAATTGCTACTGTCCAGGCAGCTAATTACCGGGTGTAGTGCTTTTCAGTAATGTCCCCAGGTCGTTTGGTTTCCGCTACAGGGGGAGATGGGGTGTTAAGAAACACGGGGGGAGCCTATATGTCCGCCTGGAGCCCTCACAGAGAGGACCAAGATGGCCGCCGACACCCAGTTCAAACCCCGCTCTCGACCCCTCAGGTAAGTATTGCCCGATTTAATGTACCTCAGTGATGTTATCAGGCCGTTCGGTCCCCAATCAAGGAGGTGGTGAAGTGTTGTGGAGTGAGGGGGAGCTGATATCTCCGCCGGGGGCCGCTGCTGGGAGGCCTAAGATGGCCGCCGACTCAATGTCCAGGCTGGTTTCACGGCCCTTCAAGCAGCTAATGCAGGGTGCGGTGAGCAGCTTTAGTGTCCCCAGGCCACTCGGTCTCCGGTCCGGAAGGTGGTGGGGCGTTGAGGAGTAAGGGGCTCCGTTGTAGCCGCCGGGCACCGTCTCCGATAAGACCAAGATGGCCGCCGCTCCACTACTAGGCCGAAGCCACGGTCTTTCCCAGGGCACCTCCCCCGGTCCGGGAAATTCGTCCGCGGCGGTCTCGGGCTTCGTTCTTTTTGGTCTGGTTTTCCCGGAGCACAAGCAGGGAAGGTGTCCCAGGTGGGTGAGGTGCCTTCCGATACAAAATGTTATGGTTCCTGTCGCTCAAGCCCCTGTGCTTGTCTGAGGTGACAGGAGCTATGAAACTACGCGTCCATCTTCCCTGCCGGCTTGGCCACGCCCCCTTTTGGGTTAGTAATTTAAGGACATCCTTAACAGGTGTACCCTCTTTAAAGTTCAGTCTCTACATTGGGTGAACTTGCGTTTTGTGTGTTTCATGGGCTGTGCATGTGTTTTCAATTGCCTCATTAGCACACAAGCCTATGTTATATAAAGCTTGCATAGAGCAGTTGTTACCTTGCCCTGAAAATAGGCAAGATTGTGTGTGTGGGGCTGGCAAGATTATATTTGTGTGTCCTTATCGAATGCCTACAGTATTTTATTTATGTCTTTGCAAAACAGATATGTTTTTGATCAAGGGTTTTTTGACTGGTTTATTTATTTATTTTGGGTGGGGGGCTATCTTTGCCTAAAATATTTGTGATGTTGTCAATGTATGTTGTTTTTAGGGTGTTCATGTTGATGTAATTGTCTGTGCTGCATTATTTTGCTGAATCTTTCTCAAGATGTTGTGACTAACTAATGTTTCACTCCTTAACCACTTAAGGACCGGACCAATATGCTGTTAAATGACCCAAGGGGTTTTTACAATTCGGCACTGCGTCGCATTAACAGACAATTGCGCGGTCGTGCGACGTGGCTCCCAAACAAAATTGGCGTCCTGTTTTTCTCACAAATAGAGCCGGAGGCTCTTTACCGAGATCGGAGATGCAGGGTGTCAGACTGACACCCCACATCACCGATCACCGCGCTGCGCGCCCCCACAGGCGCGCCGGCATGTAATCCTGCAGGACGTCAATAGACGTCCAGTCAGGATTACAGAACCACTCTAATTTACTATTGACAGGGCGGGAAGTGGTTAAGGGGAACTCCACCCCAAATTTTTTAAAAAAATGGCGTGGAGTTCCCCCAAAAATCCACACCAGACCCTTATCCGAGCACGCAACCTGGCTGGCCGCAGGAAAAGGGGGGGCGAGAGAGCGCCCCCCCTCCTGAACCGTACCAGGCCACATGCCCTCAACATGGGGAGGATGCTTTGGGATCTTATCGGAATCTGGAAGACCCCTTTAACAAAGGGGACCCCCAGATCCCGCCCCCCCCTGTGTGAAATGGTAATGGGGTACATTGTACCTCTACCATTTCACCAAAACCCTAACCCTATCTGTTACCCTAACCCTGTCTGTAACCCTAACCCTAACCCTAACTGTAACCCTAACCCTAACCCTTACACTACCTGATCGATACAACATCATACCTGATGTTTTAAAGCACATTATTCCAAACAATTTATGAATGTTAGGTGATTTATGCCCTTTATGGATTAAAAACGGACTCTGCGACAACTACGTAATTTTCCATGGGAGTTTTGCCATGGATCCCCCTCCGGCATGCCACAGTCCATGTGTTAGTCCCCTTGAAACAACTTTTCCATCACTATTGTGGCCAAAAAGAGTCCCTGTGGGTTTGCCTGCCCATTGAAGTCTATGGCGGTGTAACATCTCTGATGCTACTTCTCTCATACAAGCCCCGTTCTGTCCTATTCAAACAGCTGCGCTTCGTTTTGCAAGATACCCGCGTCACTTCCGGTGCGCGGGCATGTGCGTTCCACGCCGGAACGCGGAAGTGCGACCAGCGTCCATTCCAAATTTCCCCGCGAATTCGCGGCTATTTAAGACCCCAGAGATGACGGCAGGGTGTTCCGTTATTTTGTCGGATACCTGCCGTCACCTTGGAACACCCTGCCTGCACCCTCCACCACAGCAGCCTCCGGAGACCAGTCCTCACCTACAGCCACCAGCGCTTGGACCACACAGACCTCAGAGGACCTTACCTGACATTCACTGGCCTTACTAAAACGTCATCACTGCTGACAGCCTCTAAACAAACAGGATCTTAATCCCCATGGACTACTGCTCTCAGCAGAACCGCAAGTATCCTTGATATTTAATCTATTTACCTGTCAGCATTGTTACTAGTTACATTGGAGTTTACTGAAGTCTCACTACTTGTGTCTCATGATATTATTATGGACTATACCTATATCTATTATCTACTCTAATGTGAAGTAACATTATAGTTCCTATCTACTGTGGATGTTCATATAATTATATCAATATCTCAACACCTGCTTTATAGTCCACTTAAAGGAGTATGCTCATTATACTCTTCTCTTCAGCTTATGAGGTAATAAGCTAGTTTAATTTGGTATCGGTAAGAGGATATGATGATTTAACCCCAAACTTTCTAACTGAATAGAGAGTGACCTGGTGGTTAGACCTGACAAGCCTCTGCAGCTGCGATTCAACACAATAAATACCATTCCACGGCAGTAAATAAAACATTCCTTACATAATAACGGAACCCCTTAATAAAGAGAATTTTTGTAATGGATCCAGCAGAGCTTGCAAACCACCTTGTTGGACTTTCACAAAGAGTCGATAACCTTACAGCCACTATGAACGAACTTCGCCTAGAAAATGATACTTTACGCAACCAAAATTTTGTCCAAGCTAGGGACAGGCCTGAACCTAAGGTCTGCTCCCCAGAACCATTTTCAGGAGACCGAAAAATTTTCCGTCAGTTTATTAGCTCCTGTCGTCTCATGTTCGATTTGCGCCCACGAACCTATTATTCAGACAGGGTTCGCATCCTCACCCTTGTGTCCTATTTAAAGGGAGAACCTAGGCTTTGGGCTGACGCATATGTGCTTGAACATGGTGAATTACTTGGTGCATTCGAGACCTTTCTGGATGAGATGTCACTTCTATATGAAGATCCTAATAGGCAGCTAACAGCGGAAAATAATATTAGGAGCCTTAAACAAGGGAAGAGACCAGTGGAGGAGTTCATATCTGAATTCAAATGTTGGTGTAGAGAAACGCAGTGGACTGATATATCCTTGCAAAATCAATTCAGACTTGGTCTGTCTGAATCTATGAAGGATAAGTTAGCACGTGTGGAACTCCCTGCAACTCTAGAAGAGCTTATGCATCTTTCACTCACCATAGAACGACGCCTCAGAGAGAGGAAGGCTGAAAGAGGCAACACCACTTAATACTCCACAATTTAGAAGATCTAAATCACCACCCAAGGAGGTTCCCATGGAACTGGGAGCTGTTAAGGGCCCTCTGTCACAAGCTGAGAAACAGCGCCGTAGAGCTCATAACCTCTGTCTATATTGCGCAGCTCCAGATCACTTAGTCTCCACCTGCCCACTCCTAAGGAAGAACGTTGAAGGTAACATATCTAATATATGTAAGACCATTCCACCTAGAAGTACCACTAATCGTTTCATTTATGTCACCCTTACCTTACAGTGGGACCAAGATAGAATCACTATCAACGCAATGATCGACACCGGTGCTTGTGGCAACTTTATTGATTTAAAAATTGTGAATGAAAATAAAATTCCCTGTGTGCTTAAACAAAATCCTCTCTCTGTCACTTTTATTGACGGTTCTACCTCTTCTTCTGGCCCAATTTCCACTCAGACCTCACCCTTACTGGTCACTTCTGGGAATAACCATACAGAGACTCTTGTTTTTGATATTATCCCATCTCCAATATTCCCAATTGTTCTTGGTCTACCCTGGTTATTATGCCATCAACCAATTTTCCTTTGGTCTAACCACTCTCTCAATCTAAATTCCACTTTCTGTCAAAATAATTGTTACCCAAAACATACCATTCTCTCCACAGAAGTAAGCTGTACAGATTTACCTGACTACATACAGGATTTTTTAGATGTATTCAGTAAAATTAACGCTGACATTCTTCCTCCTCATCGTATATACGACTGCCCTATAGATTTAAATCCAGACAGTCCAATTCCTACTGCTCGTATCTATCCGCTCTCACAACCAGAACTTGAACATCTTAAGGTCTACCTAGACGAAAATTTAAAGAAGGGCTTTATTAGACCTTCCACTTCGCCAGCAAGTGCTGCCATGTTCTTTGTCAAAAACAAGGATGGATCGTTACGCCCTATCATTGACTACAGAGCCCTAAACAGTATAACCATAAAGAACCGATATCCACTCCCTCTCATTCCGGAACTTATCGAACGTCTTCAAACTTCAAAAGTTTTCACAAAACTAGACCTTAGAGGAGCCTACAACTTAATCAGGATTCGTCCAGGAGACGAATGGAAGACCGCTTTCAAAACCCGCTATGGACTCTATGAATACACTGTTATGCCTTTTGGGTTGTGTAACGCACCCGCGACATTCCAATGGTTCATAAATGACATCTTTCGAGACTTGCTCGACATCTGTGTGGTAATATACCTGGACGACATATTGATTTATTCCGATTCAATTGAAGAACATATCAAAAATGTTCGATGGGTTCTAGCTAGGCTTAGAACGCATTCTCTATATGCCAAGCTGGAAAAATGCGTTTTCAGTCAGTCTAGCATTTCATTCCTTGGGTACCAAATTACACCTGACGGTATCCAGATGGACCGCTCTAAGGTGGATTGTATCATTTCTTGGCCAATTCCTCAATCAAGGAAAGCTCTTCAACGCTTCCTTGGTTTTTCCAACTACTATCGTAAATTCATAAAAAATTTCTCAGCTATTGTCAAACCTTTAAGTGCCCTCACCAGCACAAAAACACCCTTTTCCTGGACTAAGGAAGCCCAGGAATCCTTTGACTCTCTTAAACTTTCCTACACTACAGAACCGATTCTAGAACTACCTAACCCACAGTATCATTTCACCGTGGAAGTGGATGCCTCCCATTATGCATTAGGTGCTATACTTTCACAACGCCCAACGCTTTCCGAACCACTTCATCCTGTTGCATTTTACTCCAGGACCCTATCACCAGCGGAAAATAATTATCCTATTGGAGAAAAGGAACTTCTTGCAATCAAAGACGCTTTACAAAACTGGAGACATTTACTAGAAGGTTCTACACACCCAATAACCATCCTCACGGATCACCGTAATTTACAACATCTAAAGACATGTAAGACACTCTCAGCCCGCCAAGTCAGGTGGAGTCTCTTTTTTGACAGGTTTGATTTCTACATATCTTACAGGCCTGGTTCACAAAACGTCAAGGCTGACTCCCTTTCACGATTGCATGAGGATCAAAACACTGAGATTCCTCCACTCTCTGTTATCCCATCTAATAGATTCATTGGAGTCTACACCTCTTTCAGACAATTAATTTCCCAATCTCTCTCTACAGATGCCACCTCTCTACCAAAGGATCTCACCAAATCTTCAGATGGTGTCTACACCTACAACAATAAAATCTATGTTCCTCCTAATTTACAGCTCCTATTACTTAAACATCTTCATGATTCACCTTTAGCAGGCCACCCTGGGATCAACAAAACTACCTATCTTGTTAAGAGAGACTATTGGTGGCCCAACCTTTCTAAAATGATTTACGACTATGTGATGTCTTGTGAAATTTGTGCTTGAAACAAGCATTCCAAGAAACCTCCTTTTGGGCTACTTACCTCTATTCCAATACCTAAAAGACCATGGGATGTTTTGTCGATCGACTTTATAGTTAATCTGCCTAGATCAAACGGTGCCAATACCATCATGGTCACAGTAGATCTACTCACGAAGATGGCACATTTCATCCCCTTGAGGAAATTACCAACTTCCCTTGAGACAGCAAATGCCTTCATTTCCAATATCCTTAAAATACATGGACTTCCCTCTCAAATAATCTCTGATCGTGGATCCCAATTCATTTCTAGATTTTGGAAGACCCTGTGTAAAAGTCTACAAATCGACCATCGGATGTCCACTGCCTACCATCCGCAAACAAACGGTCAAACAGAACGCCTCAATCAGATCCTTGAACAGTATCTAAGATGCTACTGTACACATCTGCAAGACGACTGGTATCAATTACTTCCATTAGCCGAATTCTCATATAACAACTCAACCAGTTCTTCTTCCAGATTCACACCTTTTTTTGCCAATTATGGTTTTCACCCAAACAGTTTACCAACCAGCTACCCCCCAAACACTGTTCCAGCAGTTGAAGATTACCTTTCTACTCTTAAAAATACTTTGAGTACTCTACATTCCAACTTGGAGATTGCTCAACAAAGACAAAAGAAGAATTATGATGCCCACAGGTCAGCACCTCCTGTATATAAGGTTGGGGATTTGGTTTGGCTATCCACACGCAATCTTCATTTTAAAATACCCTCAAAGAAGTTAGGCACTCAATTCACAGGACCTTTCCAGATCACCCATTTGATTAACCCTAATGCTGTCAGATTGCTTTTACCCACAGATTGGAAAATACATTCATCTTTCCATGTCTCTCTCATCAAACCTTATATTCCTAACCCATTCCCTAACAGGAAACCTTGCCCACCTCCACCTGTGGAAGTACTTGGTCAGACTGAATACGAAGTCGAAAAAATCCTAGACTCTAGAAGACGTGCTTCTACCCTTCAATATTTGGTACGATGAAAGGGTTATGATCAAAACGATGATTCTTGGGAAAATTCCTCAGACATACATGCCCCTCGCTTGGTAAGACTCTTTCACCAAAGATACCCAGACCGACCATCTCCTTCTGGGAACACCGGAGGTGCCCCCTTGAGGAGGGGAGTATGTAACATCTCTGATGCTACTTCTCTCATACAAGCCCCGTTCTGTCCTATTCAAACAGCTGCGCTTCGTTTTGCAAGATACCCGCGTCACTTCCGGTGCGCGGGCATGTGCGTTCCACGCCGGAACGCGGAAGTGCGACCAGCGTCCATTCCAAATTTCCCCGCGAATTCGCGGCTATTTAAGACCCCAGAGATGACGGCAGGGTGTTCCGTTATTTTGTCGGATACCTGCCGTCACCTTGGAACACCCTGCCTGCACCCTCCACCACAGCAGCCTCCGGAGACCAGTCCTCACCTACAGCCACCAGCGCTTGGACCACACAGACCTCAGAGGACCTTACCTGACATTCACTGGCCTTACTAAAACTTCATCACTGCTGACAGCCTCTAAACAAACAGGATCTTAATCCCCATGGACTACTGCTCTCAGCAGAACCGCAAATATCCTTGATATTTAATCTATTTACCTGTCAGCATTGTTACTAGTTACATTGGAGTTTACTGAAGTCTCACTACTTGTGTCTCATGATATTATTATGGACTATACCTATATCTATTATCTACTCTAATGTGAAGTAACATTATAGTTCCTATCTACTGTGGATGTTCATATAATTATATCAATATCTCAACACCTGCTTTATAGTCCACTTAAAGGAGTATGCTCATTATACTCTTCTCTTCAGCTTATGAGGTAATAAGCTAGTTTAATTTGGTATCGGTAAGAGGATATGATGATTTAACCCCAAACTTTCTAACTGAATAGAGAGTGACCTGGTGGTTAGACCTGACAAGCCTCTGCAGCTGCGATTCAACACAATAAATACCATTCCACGGCAGTAAATAAAACATTCCTTACAGGCGGTTCGCCCGGTTCACGAACATTTGCAGAAGTTCGCGTTCGCCGTTTGCAAACCGAAAATTTTAGGTTCGCGACATCATTAAATGCCTGTGGCAGTGGGCTAATTTTTGGGGCCTGTAATGGCCGACACTTACTTCTGTAGCTGGTGAATGCCTAATGTACCACCAGCCACAAAATATAAAGGTTGTTTGCTGTCAGGTGAACGCCTGTGGGCTAATTTTTTGGGCCTGTAATGGCCGACACTTCTGCATCCGGTGAATAGCTTTTTTTTTTTCTCAAACAAAGGTTTTTATTGAGCATATGTAAAAAAAAACAGCTTACAATCTCCAGAGCATAATCACATTTAAAATCAAATGGGAGAGTACACTTATAGCAAAACTTTGCACTACAATCAAATCCTCGCAACATGGTAAATTTCCCTGCAACCATCCCCCCCTCCCCCCTCCGGGGCATGTACAAGTGTTTTTTTTTTTTTTTTTTTGTTTTTTTCCACCTCAGCTTTTACCAAATTCTAGAGACCAGCTCATGAATCGATGCTTCTTACGTCTCTTATTTGCAGTTTGCATCATGAGTGGTATTTTTGCATAACCAGAGTAAGGCAACAGTAGCCATAACTTCCAATAGGTTTCGAGAAAAAATTTTTTTTCTCACTTATACAATATATTCGCAGGTTATAAGTGTAAGTATCGGCATCTGGCGAGGGGCTAGAATCTTGTCCATGCTCTAATTGTTTCATGTCCCCTCTGGGATGACGACACTTCACTACCATATAAAGCAAAAAATCCCCCCCCCCCCCCCCCCCCCCCCCCCCACGTGGCGCCCAGGGATCTTGTCTTTTTCCATCGCTGTAATGTCTGTGGAATTTTACCAAAAATGTGTATGATTTGCAAATAACAGTCTAAACGATCGGGCTTGGTTTCAAGGCCGCTTATACCCCATATCCTCTGAATCGAAGGAATTAGGGTACTCTTAGACTCTCTACATAACTCCCTGTTTTTTTGTACTCCTTCCATTTTTCCCATTTTTTCTTAAAGTCGTTGCTTGTCTCTGAAAAACTTTCCTTAAGCTCTTCCAACCTATAAGTTTCCTCCACTGCATCTATCCAGTTCCACAGGGATGGGCCTTCCTTTTCCTGCCACCTTTTTGGTATAATTCTCTTCGCTGCATTTAACAGGTGTGGTAATAAGGACTGCTTATATTTTTTTATACCCTCTTGACTCCCGTGAAAAAGCACTACCCAGGGGTCTTTCTTTATCTCCTTACCCGTAATCTCTTTTATTTGACTTATTATTGTGTCCCAATAGATTTGGATTTTCGGGCACGTCCACCAAATATGTGCCATTGTTCCTCTCACCAGGCATCCCCGCCAACACTCAGCGGGCTGGTCCGTTCTAACCTTGTTAGCTTTATCAGGGGTAATGTACCAGCCCGAAATGCATTTATAATTTGCCTCAGCAGTTCGTATATCTATTGCGGATGAGTGTGTTAATTGCATAATCCTCAGGGAGGTGTTTGTCCCTCTCGTGATTCCTAACTCCCTTTCCCATTTATGTATAAATGGTGCTTCATCCCGTGCTCCTATCTTAACCAGTATCCCATATAATTTAGTGATTGTGCCCTTGGAGTTTTCCGATTGGCATAACTTCTCGAGTGGTGTCAGCTCCGCCCCCGTCCGTAAAGGATGGGGGAGATGCCGCACAAAGTGATGCAGCTGGGAGTAATGCCACCTATCGAGATTCCAATATTCTGTTCTAGCTTTCAATTCTTCGTATGTCATTATCTCTCCATCTTTTGTGATATCTCCTAGGTGTACCGTGTTATTCCTAATCCAGTTACCACCTATTTTTTTTTCCCCAGGTGCAAAATAAGTGTTATCTTTTAAAATCATTAGTGGGGAATTAAATTCCCTATTCAAAAGTGTCTGAATTCTGTCCCACATTCGTAGGGTGTCCCGTGTTATATCAAAAGATTTGTGGCCCAGTGCTCTATATTGTGCAGGGATCCAAATAATATTATTCAATTGTGACCTAGCTTGTGCCTTTTCAATTTGCACCCATCTTTTACCTTTCCTGTCCCGTGCCCATTCCACCGCACGAGATAGAACCGCCGCTTTGTAATAGCTTTTAATGTCAGGCACTGACAGACCGCCCAGTGACTTTCCCTGTTTTAGGATAGAGAGTGATATTCTATGCTTTTTGTTTTTCCAAACATAATTCATTAAAAGGGTATTGAGAATTCTCAGAAATTGCTGAGGCAAGGCAATGGGGATTAGTAAAAATGTATATAGTATTTTAGGGACCACCACCATCTTCAGCATATTAATGCGCCCGATCCACGATATAGGTTTGTTTACCGTACTTTTTAATTCATTTTTGATCTCGTTTAGTAAAGGGACGTAATTTTCTTCTGTACCGTGTTAGCCGGTTTAATACCAAGATATTTTATTTCTTTGCTCCATGGGAAGGCACATATTTCTTTCACCCGGTTTTCCTCACTTTTGTTTAGGTTTATGTTAAAAATTTCGGATTTAGTTACGTTAACTTTGAAATTTGAAATATTGCCGTATTGTTGCAGGATCTTAGAAAGCTTAGGGATGGATTTACTCGGGTTAGTTAAATAAAATAAAATATCGTCGGCAAAAGCCGACAATTTGTGTTCCTCCTCTTCGACTCTGACCCCGCTGATCTCTGGGTCATTTCGGATCATGGACAATAGAGGCTCTAGGGATAAGATGAAGAGCAGGGGAGACAAAGGACATCCTTGTCTTGTCCCATTCTTCATCTCAAACGCCTCCGATAGCGTACCGTTGATTTTAATTCTAGCCGTGGGATGATGGTAGAGTGTATTAATCCAACGAGATAACCTATTGCCTATACCCATGACTGTAAGAGTCTCCATCATAAGCCCCCAGTCTACCCTGTCGAATGCTTTTTCGGCATCTACCGACAGGAATAGACCTGGGGGCGCATTCAGCCTTATGTTCTGAAGCAGGAGAATTGCTCTTATACTATTGTCTTTACCCTCTCTATTGGGGACAAATCCGACCTGGTCGGGGTGCACCAAATTATGCATAACCCCTTTCAGACGCTCAGCCAGTACTTTGGCAAAGAGCTTAATGTCCGTATTTAGTAAGGATATTGGTCTGTATCCCGAACAGAGTGAGCAATCTTTCCCTTCTTTCAAAATTAATGCCACCGATGCTGCTAACGCTTCCCTGCTAGTTTCGTATTCTGAACCTAGGCCGTTGAAATATTTACATATCCTTGGTATTAGAATCTTACTGAATCTCTTATAATACCAGACAGAGAACCCGTCGGGGCCAGGGCTTTTTCCCACTGTCGTGTTTTTCAAGACATTTTTAATTTCTTCTTCGGTAATGGGACGATCCATGTTAACTCGATCAAACTCCTCTAATCTAGGAAGTCCCGCTTTTGCGAGAAAATCGCGTATTTTGGCCTCCTTTTCCCCTTTTTGCATCCCTAACTGCTTTATTGTGTATAATTCCTCGTAATAATTCTTAAAGGTATCTGCGATTTCTCTAGTCGAATAGACCAGGTTCCCCTCTTTTCTTTTAATTTTTCCGATGAAATTTCTAGTTTTCTTTTTTTGGGCCATTTTGGCCAAATGCTTACTGGGTTTATTACCCCAAAGATACCTCTCTCTGGCTATGCAGTTAAGTTTTTTCCTCGCTTCTAGATCCATGATCTCCTTGAGCGCGTCTCTTTTTATGATTAGGTTGTAATAAGTCTCTTTTAGTCCCTGTTCTTTGTGTTTACGTTCTAAGCTTGCTATGTCTTTGGTCAGGGTCTCAGCCTTCCTTTTTCTCTCATTTTTTTCCCTGGCACTCTCAGCAATTAATATCCCTCTAATGTACACTTTATGTGTCTCCCAGAGAGTTGCACTTGATATCCCCTCAGTATCATTTATGATAAAAAATTGTTTGAGATCCGCTTCCACCCTACTCGCCACCTCTTCGTCTCGAATCAGCTTGTCGTTTAATAGCCACCTCGGCCGTTCACTCTTTTGTAGGGATGTTTTAATCTTCATGGTGATTGGGGCATGATCTGAGATAGTCATAATTCCAATGTCCATCTCCGTAATCAAGTCCAATAGCCTATGATCTACCAGTATGTGGTCTATTCTGGTATACGTTCCGTGTGGAGGGGAAAAAAACGTGTAATCATGTGTGTTTGGGTGGAGTACCCTCCAGGCGTCCACTAAGTGACTATCATGAATCTTGTGTTTAATTTTTTGTAATTGCACGTTCGTTGTCTCCTTCACCCGGGACGTACTGTCTTCTCTCGGATTCATGACGAAATTAAGGTCCCCCATCAGGATTATATACCCCTCGGCAAAATTTTCCAATTTGCCCAGGATTCTACTTAAATATTGGATTGGGTGTACATTCGGGGCGTAAATATTTGCAAGGGTATAGACAGTGTTTCCCAGTTTTCCTTTTAAGAATAGAAATCTACCTTCCGGGTCTGTCAGCCTTGCCTCCAGGGTGAACCCAATCCCTCTAGCGAAACCAATAGCTACACCCCTAGCGCGTTTGGAGATGGCGTCCCCGTAGAACCAGGTAGGATACATAGGAGAGTACAACTTTACATTAGAATCCAGAGTCAAATGGGATTCCTGTATAAAAACTACATCAGCTCTGTATTGTTCAATCTCGTCCAAAATCTTCAGTCTTTTAGTTATTGAGTTCAAGCCCTTTACGTTATAAGATAAATATTTTACTTCTGCCATTTCAAATCTCTACGTCATTTCGCTAAGCTAAGCTTTCTGACAGATCCACTGGGAGCCACGTTCACTATCCCACCCCATTTTTGGAAGAGGAGAGTCACCTCTCTCTCTCCAAACCTCCCCTCCCACTCCCTCCCTCCCCCCTTCCCCTGCCCCTGACGAGGCCCAAACATCGCCTCTGAACCGCAGGGATCCTCCCGCCCCACTATCCGTCGGTTCTCGTGTAATGAGGAGAAGCTACCCAACGCCTCCTCTCTCATTCACCCCCAAGGACGAATCCTTGGGAGTTGATCTTATATGAGTGAGGATTCGGACCTGCCCTCACCGCCCCCCCCCAATCACCCCACCCCCCCCCAACCCCCTTTGTCCGCTACCAAAACCGACTCTCTATACCACCCAAAAAGACTACACCTCCCATCCGGGCAGTTCCACGATGGGCATATCTAATTTACCACAAAAGCCTGGTACATCTTCTGGGAATATCAGTTTTGCTGATACCCCATCTTTGTAACCAATCAAGCATGCCGGGAATCCCCATTGATATTTAATGTTAGACAAACGCATCTGTTCTAGTAGAGGTTTGAGATGCCTTCTTCTGGCCAGAGTTTCCCATGCTAGGTCAGTGAAAATCTGTATCTCCACCCCGTCAAAACACAGGGGAGGTTTCCTTCTCAGTTTAGACCAAATCACAGCTTTATCTTCAAAATGTCTAAACCTTACTATTATATCCCTAGGCCATTTGCCCTCACCCTCCCTGGTTCTTCCTATACGGTGAACCCGTTCTATTTTAAGGGGTTCCTCTGAGCCATTGTCCAACAGGGGTAGAAACAGATCATTAAGAATTTTCCTCAAATCTTCACCTTTCTCCTCTTTAATGAATCGAATTCTTAAATTTTGCCTTCTATTACGATTTTCTTGGTCTTCTAACCGATATTGTAATAGTCTCTGATTTTGTTTCATTGTGTGGAATTGGTCTTTTAGTTGGTTTAATTCCAGTTCCTGTTGTACCATTTTTGTCTCAGCTTTCTCTACCCGCTCCAAAATATGGGTTATGTCTGATCTTAACGTACCTATATCTTCTCTTATCACCATTTCCAGCCTCTTTAACATCCCCTCCAGTTCTACCTTAGTGGGTAGGTGCGTGTCTGTTCTTAATTCGTCTATTTGGCTGACTTCGTGTTCGCCTTCAGTTGACGTATCGGCAGCTGAGTTAACCGCCCCCCCCCGGCTACCTTTTTCAATGTTCCAGCCTTGTCGTTTTTTTTTGTTAAACCTGGACTTTTAGTGCTCCCGTCTGGGGTCATGTAGTGTCTTATGGTACTTGTAGGGGGGTTATCCTTAGAGATTTTTGGGGCGGAGCCCCTTGTTGACCTGTTCATATTGTGTTTTTTAATACCTCTGATACGTTTCCCCAGTTTGAAAAAAACGGGGAGATCCCCCCCTCCTTTTTCTCTTTCTCTCCCTCTATACACGGTTTATTATCCGTTAGAGGCTGTCAGCTCTGTCTGGGAGCTTTCTGGATATAACCACTTGAGTAACGAAGGTTACCCCCGGCCTCGGGGGGTACAGGCCCGAACAAGCCGCCTGTAATGGACCAGTGTAGGCGTAGTGTCTCTATTTGAGGTCAAAAAATACCCAGCGGTCAGCCGGGATTAAAACACAATGGTTACACAGAACTAAGAATAATGCATCGTAACATACAAATGCCTCTATCTACAAACTTCACGTGCACGGAAAGGAGAGAAAAAAAAAAGGTGAAAGGAGAAATGGGGCTGGACCATAGGTCATGGGGTGTACCTTAGACCTTGCCACCCGGGGTCCTCCGCAACTACAGGGCAATGACCCCCGGACCAAAAAAAAAAAAACAGCACGGCCAGAGAGCAAGAGCAGGAAGAGATGATTTTATGTCTTTATTTGGGGACTTAGCGTCCGAGTGTGTCAATTGTTAGGGAGGTACTCTGGTATTCTAAGATGTAATTTCCTGGTTATATTTGCGCTTGAGCGGTATAGCTATCGTTATTGTGGGATTGAGATACTTGCCCTCTTACTGTACCCCCAAAGTCCCGTCACTGAGCAGCGATCAGAGCGATGGGGCCATTGTTTTTACCACCGAGTATGTAAATGGAATCAACCCAGAAGACACTGAAGAGGGTCATATAGCAATTCCCACACTATGTTCCGTCATATTATTGTGCCCTTGACAGTATTACCCCAACAGGGTTGTATCAGTGTGACTCAGTTCCGTTTCCAATAGCCAGTTTGTAGTGCATCTCACTTCTCAAGAGATTAGGTAACATATGAAGGCAAGCAATGCATAGCTAACAGTGGTTTAAACAGCATATAAAGCTCTTACCAGTCCCATCTTGTTCACCTCATTTATCCCGGCTAGGGCAGATAAAGCTTAGATATTACCTGACTGTTGCTTTACTTCCTAGGGATCCGAGAGAGATGTCAGTATCTGCGGGTGGGGGGGCGAGGGACTGAGCACCCTCAAGCTCGTCCGCACTAAGCGGCACTTCCTCAGCACGTCGTCCCAGTCAGGTGACCGGCGGAGGTGAGAGAGAGCGGGGGGGGCTCGGCTGGACGGCAGGAGGAAGGCTGCAGTGTGGGGTGTACCATCGGCGGACTAGCGGCTCAGCAGACACGCTCCCTGCTTCGTAGCCGCCCCCGCTGGGACACCCTTAGATCCTCCGGCGTCCTCCATCCTCCGTCAGCTGCAGGCTGGGCTCACGTGCGCCGCATCATCGCGTCTCCCCTCCGCAAAACCACACACGTGTGTTTTTTAATCCGGCTGGAAGCAAACCTAGAATAACCTGTCGTACACTAGATCTATCGGGGCAAGCCCCGGAACATCAAGCCACTGGGCCCATAGCTTCTCATATTTGTCGCTTGTCCCCCGTCTCTGATACACCACCTTCTCCAACCTCAAAGTGACCCCCATTTGTTTAATCCATTCCTGCACTGTAGGTTGCCCACCCGGACCAGGGGGTGTTTGTCCCAGAGCAGGGACTTAGATTTTTTTATGTTGCTTTTTGTGTGTGAACAGCACTTGGATGTTTCTTGGCATGCTCATAGAGCGTGTTTTTTGGGTTAGAAATTTAAGGACATCCTTAACAGGTGTACCCTCTATGCTCCCTCTGAGCATCAAATGCATGTTTGAGTTGTAGATAGTAAAAGTGCATGGACGCAGGAAGTTGAAAGTCAGCCCTGAGCTCAGCGAAAGACCACAACCGGCCTGCTCTAACTATGTGCGATAAGAGGGATATACCATACTGTTTCCACTTCAGACCATACGGTAGTTTTGCTATTTCCCGGTAGTATAAGTTGTCCCATATGGGGCTGTATTTAGTAAACCCTGTCACCCCCTGCATCATCCTGACCTTGTTCCAGACCTTCTGCATGAGTACATATGTGGGGAACCGTTTGTTGGATTTTGCGTACCGCAAGGCCTCTAGTCCCTCCATCACTTCCCCCCCGGTCGTGAATCTGAGCAGCCGAGCCGAGGAATCCCTCAGATTCAGCTGGAGATCCTGTTGAGGGCCTACCACCCTCGCAATATGCTGCGCCTGGGAGGCCAAATAGTAGAGCCAGGGATTGAGCAATGCCAATCCGCCGGCCTCTTTTGGACACTGCAGTTGCTCAAGTTTAACCCTGGGGGGTTTCGTTTGCCAAATTAGAGAGCGGAAAATAGAATTAATGATTCTAAACTTTTTCAGAGGGATGACCATCGGGGAGTTATGCAGTATGTACAGTAATTGTGGCATAAGAATCATCTTTATCAAGTTCACCCTCCCAACCGGTGACAATTTAAGCTTGCTCCACACCTTGGGCCGGTCCCTACAGCGATTAATCAAGGGGGTGAGGTTGAGTCTGACATAGTCCAGCGGGCATGCGGTAACCTGAATACCAAGGTCCCGAAAGGATTCAGAGACTGGGATGTCCTGTATAGTGCTTATGGGCGGGAGAGGCCGTCGATCAAGCAGAAGCAGAGAGGACTTAGTCCAATTAATGGTCAGACCCGAGTATACGCCGAACCGTCGGACCACAGTCATGGCCTCCGTCAACGACGCGGCTGTGTCCCCGAGAAGCAACATGGTGTCGTCCGCGTACAACATAATTTTCTCGTGCAGGTCTCCAAAGTGGAATCCCTGAATCAGAGGATCTGTCCGAATCATGGCCGCGAGAGGCTCAATGGCCAGAGCAAAGAGGAGGGGCGACAGTGGGCACCCCTGTCTCGTGCCCCTGTGCAAATTGAAAGTGCGTGACACCCTGCCACCCTCCCTTATCGCCGCTACCGGGGATGCGTATAGGAGCTGGACCCAAGAAATGAATCCCTCTCCAAACCCAAATTTCCGCATCACCGCCCAGAGATACTCCCATTCGACGCTGTCAAACGCCTTGTGTGCGTCGAGAGACAGCAGAGCTCTGTCCCCCATGTTGTCCGCCTGAGATTGCATGTTGAGAAAGAGTCTCCTCAAGTTTATAGCCGTTGATTTCTGCGGCATAAACCCTGATTGGTCAGAATGATTGATAGTGGAAATGGCCCCATTCAACCTGACCGCCAGGACCTTGGTGAGAATCTTTACATCATTCTGTAACAAGGAAATTGGTCTGTAGGATCCCGGGTCAAGCGGGTCTTTGTCAGGTTTCAAAATCAGGACAATGTTCGCCCTGGTCATAGAAATGGGAAGAGTACCCACCTCCCTTGCGGCATTAAACACCTTCAAGAGATGTGGAAGTATCAGTTCCCCGTACTGTTTGTAAATTTCCGCAGGGAGACCGTCGTCTCCAGGGGCCTTTGAATTAGGGAACAGGCTGGTCGCCATCTGCAATTCACTCAGGGTCAGGGGGGCCTCTAACATCTCCCTATTGGAGGCCGACAGTTGTGGCAGCTGAACTGGGTCCAGATATTCCCCCAGTGAGTCCAGAGAGTATGTACCCCTGGAGTCATAGAGGGAAGAGTAAAACCCGACCAGCTCGGCCAGGACCTGGTCAGGGGAGTTCGTCACCCCTCCCCCAGAGGCGCGCAGCGCCCCTATGGAGGGAGACTACTGCTGGGCGTGGGCAATGGTGGCTAACATGCGGCCCGTGTGTTCACCCTCCTCATGGAAAGCCGCCTTTTGAAAAAAACGTTTCCTCTCTGCCCCCGAAGTCGTGACCCAGTACAGAGCATCCTGTGCCGATAGCCACGCCTCCCTATTTGTGTCTGAGGGGTCTGCAATGAATGTGGCCTCAAGGTTCTCTGCCATCCGTTCTACCCCCTCTCTTTGTGCATTTGTCCTTCCCTTGATGGCCTGAATCTCCGTAATAAACAAGCCCCTCAGGACGGCCTTAAAGGCCTCCCAAGTGACCGCTATGTTGTCGGTGTCAGTGTGTATACGCCAGTATTCCTCGATGCGGGCCTCAATGTGCTCGTGTGATGGGAAAAGGCTCAACCAGAAGGCGTTCATCTTCCACAGGGCCTTGGCCACCGTAGAAGGGGGACGCACCTCCAAGGATACTATCAGTGGGGAATGATCCGAAACACTTCTCAGACCATACACCACCTCTGAGACATACCTCTCGGCAGCGTGTGAACATAAGCATAGGTCTATCCTAGACAGGGATGAATAACTTTTAGAAAAATTGTTTGTCCCCAGGGTGCCTAGCCCTCCAAGGGTCCCTCCACCCCACCTCCTCCGCCAGCTTTCTAAGGGCCGTCCGTCGTGTCCCCCTCCCAACCCCACCCGGCGGATGTTTATCCACTAGAGGGTCCATGTAGCAGTTGAAGTCCCCGAAGGCAAACAATGGCACCTCCGGGAACCGCACCTGGAACTGAACCAAAGCCCTCAGTACCTGGTTGTTGTAAGGGGGGGGGCACATATACAAAAGCGAGGATACATTTAAAGGCAAACAGCTTGCATAAAAGAAAAACATATCTCCCATCAACATCTATATCAGCATGTAGTTCTTCATAATCCAGTGAGCTATGTACCATCACACTCACACCCCTTGAGTACGAGGTGTGAGTGGAGTGATACGCCTTACCCACCCACCGATACCACAGACAAGAAACAGAGTCAGGGGTCAAATGAGTTTTCTGGAGGGCACAGATAGCAGGCAACTGTTTTCTCATCAAGGACGATACCATAGTCCTCTTCAGCGGGTCCTGCAGTCCCCTAACATTCCATGATAATACAGTGACCGCCGCCATCAGGGAGGTTGTTGCATGTCACTGGACTGGGAAAAAACTCCTCCACCCCATCCACCCGCCACCCCCTCAATAGAAGAAGCCGGGACGAACATCTGGACATGTGATAGGTACAGGTTAGTCATCCAAGTGCCGAGGAAAAAACTTGATCTCCCATGAGAAAAAAAAGAAAAGGGCAAAAAAAAGTCAAAAAAAGCTCTGGAGTGAATTGAAATTAGGTAGTGAACTGAGATACACAGCCGTGCATCAAGACAACCCGCAAATCTCTTTTGTTGCAGGCCAACCGCCTGTGGGGGGTGTGCACCCATCTGCCCGCAGGTCCTTTGTAAGCTCAAACTGTGGGGCGCCAACTGGCAACCCCAGAAACCGTGGGACAACAGGTCCCTGCATTCTTCCAGGTGATCAGCACCTATGGCTACAGCCACAGCACTCCTCATTGCTGGGTGCGGTAATAACAGCATTTCCAAACTCGCATTGTAGAGCAAAAAGAAAAAGGATGTTGTGTGTTTCCGGCAGGTCCCTCATCCGAGGGGCAACTTAGGCAGGGCATATACTATTGAACCAGAATGTCAGTCATCTTCCACGGGGGGCCTCCTAACCTGGCGTAGTGCCCCTTCATTAGCATCCAACCAGTCAGAGGCGTCAGCAGGATGTTCAAAAAAGTGAGCCTGGCCATTTAAAAAAAAATCGAAGTCTTGGAGGATACAGCATGGCATATGGGGCCTTCACCTTCTGCAGGCGTTTCATAATCTCTGTGAATCGAGTTAGGCTCTTCTGTACTGCAGCCGAGAAGTCCGGATAAAATGAGACCCGGGTGCCATTAAACTGGACATTCCTCTTTTCCCTGGCCAACCTCAGTATTATTTCTCTGTCTCTGTAATTTAAAAGCCGGGCCAGAATCGGGCGAGGGGGGTTACCCGGCGGGAGAGGCCTAGTTGGCACTCTGTGGGCCCTCTCAACCGCATATAAATGTGTAAAAGCTTCCTTGCCGAACACCTCGGCCATCCACTGCTCCACAAACTGCGTGGGGTCACGGCCCTCCACCTTTTCTGGCAGTCCAACTATGCGGACATTATTGCGTCTGAGGCGGTTCTCAAAATCCTCTGCGCGCATATCAACTGCCCTGGCAAGCCTCGAGGTGTTCTGGGCTTCTCTAATCAAAGGGGGTAGCTTGTCTTCCAGATCACTAATCCTCCCCTCCGCTGACGTGGTCCTCTCCCTCATTTTCTGTATGTCATGTCTGATCAGGCTCACCTCCTCCTCCAAACTTCCAAACCTGAGTTGCAGGCCATTCACAGAGGCTGTACATTTATTCACTGCCTTCAGTATGGCAGCAAGCGTGGGTTGGTCCCCCCCTCCACTTCAGGATCATTTGTATCCCACTGCAGGCTGGAGCTGCTCCCAGCGTGTTCCAAGATGGCCCTCGCTCCCTGGACATTCTCCCCCTCCTCCATCTCAGTGTCACTGAGGGGGGCACAGTCATCCATGGGCTGCACGCCCGCTACCAGGGGTTTCCCTGCCAATTTTTGGGCATAGTACCTCATGTCCTTGGGGGGGTCCCTGGAGCCCTCCTTGGCCTTTTCCAGGGGTTTACTCACCCCCTCCTTCACTCTGTCCCCTCCGCGCGCCTTCTGAGCTGATGGTGGGGAGGCGCCATCTTGGATTTCCATCCTCGGGCCGTCTTGCTTCTGTCCCCGGGTCATCATACCCTCCTGGAGCGATCCGAGTAGAGCCGGGTCATGGGAGAGCGTTCCCCTGCCCTCAGAGGCAAAAAAATCCGGGTGTTTTAGGTGCCGGAAACCGGATAATAGCAGGATCAGTGCGGAGCTCTGTGAACCTGCGTCCGTTCACATGCCGTGCTGGCCACGCCCCCTCCAGTGAATAGCTTAATGTACCTCCAGCCACAGAATACAAAGTTATTTGCTGTCAGGTGAACGCCTGTCGGCTAATTTTTGGGGCTTGTAATGGCCGGCACTTACTTTATGTATCCGGTTTTTCACTTAATACTTCTGGTAGGTCAGTGTCCATGTTGTGGGATTATTTGTGCACAGCTAGTAAGTATTTTGTGGCTGCAAATATGACCTGAAGGTTTTTAATATTCGCCTGCCATTAAAGTCAATGGGGCCCGCCGCAAACTTGCGGTTCGCGGACATTTGTAAAAGTTTGCGGTTAGCGTTCGCGAACCGTCCCGTCGGTTGTTCGTCCATCACTAGCCACCAGAGGGAGTGAGGAAGCACTGACACATACATTCACACGACCTGCGGAGATTGGATCACATTTCATCCTGTACACAACTATTAAGTCACCAGCCTGGAATGAGGCGTGTTACTGGCCTGATCACCAGGTGAAAACTGAGGGAAAAACAAAATAAAACCGATGCAGCCACCACATCAATTCATTGAACAAGTTTTGGTATCCATTAACAATTTCCACTTCATGTTCTGTCGCAGCTTTACCATTGATGATCGGAGGTCATGATGTACACCTAACAAGGATTCTTCCAGTTATCGACATATTGGTTTATTTCATACATGCCTGTTTGATTCACGGAGACATAAGTCCCCCTGAGTCCATCCTTTCCGGTAAGCTCACAATTTTACCGGTGGTGGATCATCACATTTTGCACAAGAAGTCACGATTCTGTGTTCACACTTGTTAGTTGTTTCCTCTCTTCATTTTATATTTCATTTTATCTCGGCACTTGGTGGACTTTAGTTTACCATTGTGGAAATGGGGTATCACGCGCCAATGTGCTAAACAATCTGATAAGCTGCTACCCAAAATAATCAAGTGATTATGCAGTATTTTGTATGTGAATGGGTGCGCTATGTAAATATTAATATTAACAATATTTGTGCAAATGATTAAACAAATACTAAAACACCTAAAGAAAAATATGTGAATCAAGCCGGAAAGTCCAGGAACACTAAGATGCTAGCAGCAATAGTGTTAATATATCAAACGTGAAACTACTGTAAAGAAGTCCAGTGAAAACATAAATGGCTGGAAAGATGCTTCCCATAGATAGTTCTTAGTTGAAAAATATAACGTGCTTCCAATCAAAGTTGTGATCCACCTTCACCATAATGTTATCAAGCACCCAATGTGAATGGATATATAGGCTCCTTACCAGATGGAATTGCCCCCAATTTTGATACCAAAAAGGGAGGACAAGTAAAGCTTGTAACAGGATCACCTGTGTTAGTATTTGATGCGTCCTGACAGCAGTGATGATTGCAATCAATGGTTTTCCGATGCATGCATGTAAAATAAAATGTGGCCAAACATAGTGTAACTTGTTTTAATAAATCAATAAAATATATACAAGGGGAGCCAAATGGCCGCTTACTTTTGAGGTGCCTCAAACCCGGCACTGAGGCTTAGTAGCATAGGGTCAGCTATGAAGGATCCTGAGTGCTGTGAGCTGTGTGCTCTGTTGGTCTCCGGAGCATGTGTTCCACGTCCTCGGTGGTTTGGAGCCAGCGATGCAGGAAGTGACAGGTACTGTTGCGTACGTGTGCGTGGTTGGGTGCCGCCCCGACGTACGTTTCGTAATAAACGTCTTTAGTTTACCATTATATGTTATATTTTTATTGGATTGTTTATGTTACAGTGAACCATCACTACTTTGTCACTGTTAGTTATCACTATTTTGTGTTATACTTATTCATTGTATATAAAACTTGGTATCATACTTTGTATTGTTTAAGCGCTACACTTATACACCCAGTGAGGAAGCATATAAGTATAATTTTCTTACTTTTTTGTCAACATACTACTTTAAATGTTATATTTTTATCGTGCCCCTAGAATGTATGTGTCAAAATAGCTTGCAATTGTATGTGCTCAAGTAGTAATACATTTTTCTTTGTTTGACTCCACAGTTTCCTTCCAACCCCCAGCAATGACAGGATGTGGCTGCCCAGTTTGCCAATCTGTGGAATTTTCCCAACTGTGCCATTGATGGTAAACATGTGAGGATTGTCCCACCACCTGACTCAGGATCTTATCATTTTAACTACAAGGGCTTTTGCAGCATAGTTCTGCTTGCTGTTGTGTCAGCGAACTATCAGTTTCTGTATGTGGATGTGGGGATGAATGGGCGCCACTCTGATGGAGGTGTCATGATGCATAGGGAGTTCTACTGTCGTCTACAGAATGGCACCTTACATTTGCCACATGCTCAGGATAATGTGGAGGGCCTCAATTTTGTTTTTGTGGCAGATGAGGCCTTTGCTCTTGGGGAAAATCTTTTGAAGCCCTTTCCTATGAGGAACCTCACCCCTGAGCAACGCATTTTTAATTATCGGCTCTCTCGTGCCAGAAGGGTGGTGGAAAATGCCTTCGGAATCTTATCTAGTAGGTTCTTCTTTTTACTGCCATCAACTTGGCAGGATATAAGCTGAACCACGTAGTGTTGTGCTGCTGCATCCACCATCATTTTTTAAGGAGGAATGCTAGCAGCTTCATTGGCTCTGGGCATACAGATGACCCCTCAGGTTTACGGCCAGCTGAAGAGGCAGTGATGCCAGCTCTGGAAAGTGCTTGTGCTGCTGTCTCCTACCAGAATGCCCGTCTTGTCCGGGACCAGTATATGGACTACTTTGTGGGTAGAGGGGCAGTGCCTTGGCAGCAAAGTGTCCTTGAGAATGTGTAAATTTATTTTTGTTTCTTATAAAAATAATTTTTGGACCTACTGTTGTCTGTGTTTATTACGTTTGCAAATGTCCTTCTAATAATATTTGTAATTTTCTCAACTATTGCAAACCAAGCAGATGTGCAAAATTGATGTTAAAATCTTGCCTTGAGCTATGTAGTGTATTATTGTGTGCTGTGGCTCTTCTACACACATTTTCAAATGCACTGTCAATGTAACTACACCAAATGATCAAATATACTGGTATTGATCATAGAAATAAGAAGCCACACATTGTTAATCCAAAATATTTTTACTTCCAGCACATTCAAATGTGCGTTTTTTAGGGTTTTAGAACAAACCAACATCGTTATTTTTGTATGAACATTTATATTTTCCTTATTTGCAACTTTTTTTGTGGCTAAACATACATCTTTTAAAGCAAAGCAATACACATCGCCAACTCTGCAAAACTTTAAAATTCAACATTAAAAGGCCATATGAGACATTATGAATATTATTCTCAACTTGGGAATTTCTTGTCTTCCTCAGGTGGTATGAGCTCATCACTTTCCCAGACAAATTTAGAAGAGGCCTAAATCTAAAATGTGTGTACCTACAAAAATAATATTATTCAAAGTGTTGTTTATTTACGAATGTACAATCCACTTTGCACTACAAGTGCACTGGGAAGTGCATTCGCTGTATATCTGAGGGGGCCAATTAGAATACCAAACATACATTTTTGGATCATGCCCATGATTGGATGTTACAATCAGCAGAGCCTCCCCTCATTTTGCCAAAATAATGAACAGCGACTGCACTTCCAAGTGCACTTTCAGTGTACTTGCAGTGCACTTGTAGTGCAAATTTCGAATGATGTTTTTAACCACTTGCTTACTGGGCACATATACCCCCTTCCTGCCCAGGCGAAATTTAAGCTTCCGGCACTGCGCCGCTTTAACTGACAATTGCGCAGTCGTGCGACGTGGCTCCCAAACAAAATTGGCGTCCTTTTTTTCCCACAAATCGAGCTTTCTATTGATGGTATTTGATCATCTCTGCGGTTTTTATTTGTTGTGCTATAAACAAAAAAACAGCGACAATTTTGAAAAAAAACACAATATTTTTTACTTTTTGCTATATTAAATATCCCCATTTAAAAAAAAAAAAACGATTTTTAGGCCGATATGTATTCTTCTACCTATTTTTGGTAAAAAAAAATTGCAATAAGCGTATAGTGACTGGTTTGTGCAAAAGTTATAGGGCCAGATCCACAGACGAAGTACGCCGGCGTATCTACTGATCCGCCGGCGTACTTTCAAATTTCCTGCGTCGTATCTTTAGTTTGAATCCTCAAACCAAGATACGACGGCATCTGGGTCCGGCTTTGTACGCCTTCGAATCTTAGATGCAATACTTTGGCGCCCGCTGGGTGGAGTTCGCGTCGTTTTCCGCGTCGGGTATGCAAATTAGAGATTTACGACGATCTACGAACGTACGCGCGGCCGTGGCATTTTCTAACGTCGTCTATAGTCAGCTTTTTCCGGCGTATAGTTAAAGCTGGTATTTTGCGGCGTATAGGTAGACTTGCCATGTTAAGTATCGACGTCGTTCCCGCGTCGAAATTTGATTTTTTTTTTTTTGCGTAAGTCGTCCGTGAATAGGAATGTAGGTAAGTCACGTCTATGTTAAAAAAAATACGTCCTAGCGACGTCATTTATCGCAATGCACGGCGGGAAATTTTGCGACGACGCATGCGCAGTTCATTCGGCGCGGGGACGCGCTTAATTTAAATGAAACCCGCCCCCAACCCGCCCAAGTTGAAATCCGCCGCCAGAAATACACTACGCCACCGTAACTTACTGAGGATTCGAATATACGCCAGGTAAGGTACGGCGGCATAGTGTATCTCTGATATGCTGCACCGATCGAAATGTATGTGGATCTGGCCCATAGAGTCTACAAAATAGGGGACATAATTGTGATTTTTTTTTTAAATTTTATTTTTTTACTAGTAATGGCGGCAATCTGCGATTTTTATTGGGACTGCAGCATTATGGCGGACACATCGGACACTTTTGACACATTTTTGGGACCATTCACATTTATACAGCGAACAGTGCTATAAATATGCACTGATTACTGTATAAATGTGACTGGCAGTGAAGGGGTTAACTCTAGGGGGCGAGGAAGGGGTTAAATGTGTAACCTAGGAGTGATTCTTACTGTGTGTGGAGGGGGACTGACTGGGGGAGGTGACCGATCTGTGTCCCTATGTACAAGGGACACAGCATCGGTCTCCTCTCCCTGACAGGACGTGGAGCTCTGTGTTTACACACAGAGCTCCACGTCCCTGCTCAGTTACTGGGCAACCGCGGGTGCCCGGCGTCCATCGCGGCCGCCGGGCACGTGCATCTTGTTCCCAGTAACATGCAGGGAGCGCACACGCGCCCCCTAGTGTCTGTGAAAGACGAGGACGTCATATGATGTCCTGTCATAACAATAGAACTATCGTGTCGTCAATTGACGGCGGCCGGTAGTGTAGTGGTTAAAAAACACACACTTAGCTAGATTCAGAAAGAGTTAGGTCGGCTTATCTACAGATAAGCCGACCTAACTCAGAATCTGCGCCGACCTATGTTTAAGTGTATTCTCAAACAGAGATACGCTTAAACATATCTTGCGCCGTCCTATCTTAGGTTGCAATATTTCTGCTGGCCGCTAGGTGGCGCTTCCATTGCGGGCGGTGTAGAATATGCAAATCAGTAGATACGCCTATTCACGATTGTACGCCCGGCTGCCGCAGTACATTTACACCGTTTACGTAAGGTATAGGCCGCCTAAAGTTATTCCATCAAATAGATAGAATAGTAATGTTAAGTATGGCCACCGTTCCCGCATCGAAATTCAAAATGTTTACGTCGTTTGCGTAAGTCGTCCGCGAATAGGGATTTACGTCGTTTACGTCCACGTCAAAATCAATAGACCCGTGCGGCGTACTTAGCCGCAATGCACACTGGGAAATGTAGGCGCCCGGCGCATGCGCAGTTAAAAAAAACGTCAAAAACGTCAGGTCAAGCGCCATTAACATAAAACACGCCCCCTTAGACAAATTTAAATTAGGCGCCCTTACGCCCGCCCGCTTTAGGCTACGCCGCCGTAACTTAGCAGCTGGAGCTATATCGTCAAAGCACCATCGCAACGGAATTCGAACAAAACGTGTATGGGGACAGCTGGCTGGTTGGTGAGTGACATGGGAGTCAGGCATGACTGTCCGACCCCATGATGCAGACATCACGAGGGGCACATGCACGACTAACATCCTCCTGTCTTTTCCCTTCCAGGTGACTCTGCATTTGCACTTGGGCCCCATCCCATGACTCCATTCCGGGATCCCCAAACCAGAGGAGAGAGAAACTACAATGAAGCACACATACGTACCCGTGCAGTGGTGGAACGCACATTTGGCATCCTGAAGTCCCGTTTCCGATGCCTGGATAAGCCGGGGGGGACCCTGTTGTATTCCCCAAACTTTGTGTGCCAGATCATCGGTGCATGTTGCATGCTGCACAACTTTGCCGAGAGAAAGGGCCTGGAGATTGACATAGGTGATGACCTGACCCCCGAACCAGACGTTTCCCCCCTGCCCGAGGCTACCCCGTCTGCTGAGGGAACAGCAGTCAGGAGATGCCTCGTGGAACGCATCTTTGCACGTTAAACACACACATTCATCATGGCACAAGGACAATGCACGCATGCACACCACTGTGGTCCCAAGCTCACACACACCACATCCACATCACATTGGATTAGCCCAAGTCCACCATGCAGGACTTGGGAGCAGCAACGCCACGCCAAGGCCCCAATTATGTCGCTGTCCATTCATACCACATTCACACGGTCGTGGGGATAACTTCTCCCCAACGACCGAGGGTGACACCCCTTTGCTGGCATTCACACACCAGTCACACTATAATCTGCACGCCTCACCGTGTGCAGTAATTGAGCAAAAAAAAAAATCATGACCTGAGGAAAAAAAAAAACTCATGACCTGAGGGAAAAAAAAACAAAAACGCTCTTTACCAGAGCAAAGATAAGGCAAAAGAAAAAAATCAGTTGCCCTGTCATGGGCCAAGCCTGCTGCCACGGCCACTGCCCTGGCTCCTTAATTGCCTGGTGGACGCCTCAGGTGGGGGGGTGGGTTATCAGGTGGAGGAGCATCCCCTGGTCTCTCCATGGCTGGCGGCCTGCCCTCTAAAGCCACGGCAATGCGGGTAAGGATGGTATTGGTCTCTGCCTGCACCAGCCGCGACTGCCTCCCCTCCGCCTCAATGGCAGCTATGTTGCCCTGTACGGCCTCTGCCAGGGACCTCACCTCTGCCACAAGGGTAGCCGTTGTGGCTTGCAGCTCCCCCAGGCAGGTGATCACCGCTGCACTGTTGCCAGTGAGATCGAGAAGAGCATCATTTATGTTGCCCGTGGAGGCCAGGCTGTCTGCCACACGCCACATCTCAACGGCCATCTCACCCATATGGCAGGTCTGGGAGTCCTGTGCCCTTGTTAAATGATCCGGAAGGAACTCAGGACCCCCCCTGGTCTTCCTGGTAGCCTTCCTGGGGCCAGGAGAGGCTTGAGGTCTGGCATAGGGGGAGGCACTTGAGGGAGTGGGTGTGATGGGGATGGATCCTGAGGGGCTGAAAGAGATGGGGCTTGAGGTGCGCGACAGGTCAGCCGATAGGGAGAATTCCTCCAAATAGAGGCACACCTCCTCACCCATAGGGACAACATCATCCTCAACCACCTCTTCATTGGAGGTCTGGGCACTCCCCTCCACCAATGTCTCTTGGCTTCCCAGGGGGTCAGGGTCATGATGTTCAGGGGATGAAGGTGTGGGACGGGCAGAGGCAGATGATGGCCCAGCTCCCTCCTGGACATCTGTGGATGACACAAAACATTCACATGTTGGAGGACCCACACACTTGTTCCCTTCCACCCCCTCACATGCTACACACCAGATAGGAGAAAAAAACACACTTACCTGTCCTCTAGGCCGGTTCAACTGAGTCATAGCCCTCCACTCCCTCCACTTGCTTCCTCTGAAGGCACCAGGCAACCACCTGCTCCTCAGGAGTCAGCCTAAGGCCCGGTACACACGAGCAAACATGTACGGTGAAACCGGTCCGTCGGACCGTTTTCACCGTACATGCCTGCCAGAGGGCTTCTGTACGATGGTTGTACTAACCATCGTACAGAAGTCCGCGCGTAAACAATACGCGGGGTGTGTCCGCGTCGTCGCCGCGGCGATGACGCGGAGACGTGGGCGGGCCTGCCATTTAAAGGCTTCCACGCATGCGAGGGACGGCGGGCGCCTGGACATGTACGGTAGGTCTGTACTGACGACCGTACATGTCCGAGCGGGCAGGATTCCAGCGGACGGTTTTAAATTACGTCCACGAATATTTGCCCGCTGGGAAAAGGCCCGGCGGGCAAATGTTTGCTGGAATTCGGCCCGCTCGCGCCTACACACGACCAAACATGTATGCTGAAACTGGCCCGCGGACCAGTTTCAGCATACATGTTTGGTCATGTGTACGGGGCCTTAGAGTAGAGGCTGGTCCACCTTCAGTGGCGCTGGCATGCCTCCTCATCTTGCCAAGCTTCTCCTTGACCTTCCTACGCAGGTCATTCCTCTTCTTAACAATGTCCTGGGGCCTCCTTACCTCATTCCCTAGGGCATTGACCTGGGTGGTGATCCTCATCAGGATCTCATCCCTCTTTGCCTTGCTCGTGCCTTTACTTTCTGCCCCATGGAGGCGAGCATCATACCTCTCCATGGCAGATATAATAATTGCCCTCTCCTCTGGGGAGTAGTTTTTCTTCCTCCTATCACTGCGAGGAGCAGGCATGGCACAAAGAAAGACACAGCAAAAGCACTTACACCTGAAGAAACCAAACGGGTGTACTTTTACACTCGACGGGCGCATGTCTGGGCGTATTTATGCCCTGGGCGTAAGCGGTGGGCCGGCGTATCTCAGGGTTTACGCCGGGCGTAGTTGTGAGCATGCACAGAGGGGCGCAGGACATACGATCACGTCACAGCGCATGCGCCATTTGTTCGGCCCTTCATTTGCATGGGGTCACGCTTCCTTCCTACTTTGAATTACACCGGCTTACACCAACAAATTTACATTACGCCGGCACAAAATTGGGCGCATTTGATATGAGAATACGGACCTTACCTCTCTAACTTACGTTGGCGTAACGCATATGAGATGTGCTACGCCGGCATAAAGATGCGCCGATCTACGTGAATCTGGGCCTGTGCATGCATTTTTTGTGCAGAAAAAATGCACACGAAACTGAACGGAACTGTGTTTGGCGTGAACTGGCCCTTAGGACAGTGTTTCTCAATTCTCCTTCTCTAGGTGCATTACTAGGTCCTATTTTTTCTATTTTTTACTTTTGCCACAGGTGCAGTGTTCAGTTTTTATTGTTCAAAATGGACTTTATTAGGTTTATACTGCCTACAATAAATGAAAAAAATAAAATGATGTGGTCAAGCACCTAGAGAAGCAGAGTGGAGAAACACTGACCTGAGACACTTAAAAAGCACATGTTGTTATTTTGTGTGAATTGTCATGCGATATTAGGGGTAAAATTGCATGAAAAGTCACATCATATGGCAGTGTTCCTTGCTACTAAAAAAATTGCAGTAATTCAAAGGAAGTAGTGCGATTTCAAAATAACATAAATCAGAGCCTGTGCTTCAAAGTATAGATAAAAGTCAAAACTCAAAAGAAAGACAGGAGGTAACAATTTAAATAAAACATACGCTCAAAAATTATTAAAATTTGGCTAACAGGTCGTAATAATCCCGGATTCGTCTCTGAACACCAGTGGCAGCCTCCTTTATCTTTTCTAGCTCAGTCATTGCCTGCAGCATATCGGCACTCATCCGACCAATAGTGCATCCTGGTAGTTCGGGGCCTTGGAAGAAGATAAGAAAAAAATGGGAATGATGGTCACTTGACTGAGGCATCAAAAATTTGAAAGATGGGCACATTATTATTCAAGGCTATTTTCTGCAAATACTTACCTAACCTAGACAGTCAATTCTTGGTTGCAACCTGCTTGCTCTTCAGACACCTACACTACTAGGAATGTACACACTGCAGATACTCTGTAAATATAGGCCCAGGTGCCTTTGTCTTCAAAACTTGGGTACCTAGCAACACTGCCAGCTCATTCCACCTCTTCCTTCTACATGCTAAAATGTTCAATGCACTACATACTTTGCTCCTATGTTGTGTGCGCGATTGGTTTGGACATCTAATCACTAGACATGTCTAGACTTTTGAAGCCAGACGTAAAAAATACTTACTGGAGCAAAAAACAGGCCCCAAAGTATCATCTTCTATTTGATGAACTCCTCCACCCTCTGCATGTCTTGTGTATGGAAATATGCTGTCCACTGGAGGCTCTTTGCTGGGTCCAGCGCTCTGATCACACTCCTCCAAATGTTGGTGCTGACCACACTCACATTCCTCTAAAAATAAACAATACAACATTCATGAAGCCACCCCAAATGTCAAATCTTTTCCTATAATCCCTTTTGCTAAATTAGTAGACCAACCTTGCACTAGTGACAATGTTTGCTCCAGACTAGTGCACTACAACATGCTGCACTATGCATTATTCAAATCCTAAAAATGCATTGTAAAGGGAAGATGATGTAATTTTAAATGTGATAAAAAATGTCTATATGGCCACATTGAACAACTCATGCAGATGACACCCACCACTCTTGTCTCCTATGGGATAGGGGATATATGATGATCATTCTAGCAGGCGTGACTCTGTGTGACTCTGATCCCCAGGGCCTCTCCTTTACCCATGTCTACCCTGGAAATGGGTCATTATGGCCAGTGATGAGCCACGCAGCTAACATAAAGTGTAATGTACCCCTTAAGTTACGCTCTGAGACCATGGCCTTTGTCCCACCTAGAAACACCCCTGTCTGAGGCTAAATTAGTGTTTTTCAAGTTGTGACTTACGTTTTGGGGGTGATGCTGGCCCTGTTGTCTCCCTGGCCAAGGGAAGCCTCCCTTTGTCCCCCGTGGTGTCTTGTCTGGTGTCTTTCTCTGTGCCTTTGTCCTCTGGAAATCATTACATTCAGAATATAAATTATTACACAAAAAAAGCCTAACCAGAAAGAACAAGTATAATTCATATCTGCATTAACTTAAATTAACTTTTTACAAAAACGACTTTTATCCATCTAATGTACAGACAGCTAATTATAACATCAACATAATAACTACAGTCATTAATTGTGCTTACTTTTTTTAAGAATGGTGTGGTGAATGGAGTCCAAATGTTCTTTCTCTTAGTGTTTCAAATCTGAGCAGCGTTTGCGAATTTGATCTTTCGTTCATTTGACCCCATATTCCCCTTCCAATACCGCAAGGACCTTCTCAAGAACCCAGTCTTTATGACTGTTGGGCCTATCATAGTTCTCCATCTTGCAGTCATAATCATATTTTTCAAATATGCGCACCATCTCCCCCATCTCCCCCTTACCCATGGGGGTGGCCTTGTGTTTGCGATAATCTCCACCACTGCGGGGCCTGTTAGTTTTCGTGGATTCCACCATCATGTTCTCCCTCCTGAATGTTCTGCCGTGTATGTCGCATGCAGAATAAAGAATGTAATCATGCCCCAGCGTCATGACGCACAGAAAGCGGAGTTTCACGCAGGCATGGGCGTCCGCTCCATAGGGCAAGGGAGGGCGCTTGCCTCCCCCTAGAAACCAGTGCCATGATCCTCGGAGAGAAACACAGCGGACAGGAAGCAAGGCGGCAACACGGCAAATCCAATTAGAGCCGCTCTCTCCCTTCTAGCTCCAGCTGACAGAGAGGGGGAGGGGGGCGATCGGGGGAGATATACAATACAGCCAGCCCGCGGCTCTCCTCTCCCTGTCACAGCGAGTTCTCTGGTAAATGGAGCAGCGGCGGTGTGACAGGGAGAGGAGAGCCATGGGCTGGCTGTACTGTATATCTCCCCCGATTGCCCCCTCCCCCTCTCTGTCAGCTGGAGCTAGAAGAGAGAGAGAGTGGCTGTAATTGGATTTGCCGTGCCGCTGTCTTGCTTCCTGCTTTCCTCGCCATGATTGGCCACAGCAGAGGGCCAATCAGAAGATTCTGGGGACATCATGGGAAATGTAGTTCCTTAAGAGTGGCAGCCCCAGCGTGTCCACAGACACCATGCTAAAGCCCCCAGCATGCAAGCATTCTGCTGGGGGGGGGGGGGTTACAAGAGGAAAAAAGAGAATACTGTGCTCATGCTGGGGGAAGCCAGAGAGAGAGCCACGCTGTACTCGCACCAACCAGAGAGCCATGCTGTACCCGCACCAACCAGAGAGCCACGCTGTACCCGCACCAACCAGAGAGCCACGCTGTACCCGCACCAACCAGAGAGCCACGCTGTACCAGCACCAACCAGAGAGCCACGCTGTACCCGCACCAACTAGAGAGCCACGCTGTACCCGCACCAACCAGAGAGCCACGCTGTACCCGCACCAACCAGAGAGCCACGCTGTACCCGCACCAACCAGAGAGCCACGCTGTACCCGCACCAACCAGAGAGCCATGCTGTACCCGCACCAACCAGAGAGGGAGTCACGCTGTACCCACACCACCAGAGAGAGAACCCAGCTGTACCCACACTACCAGAGAGGGAGCCCCGCTGTACCTGCACGACCAGAGAGGGAGAAAGACCGAGCCACTGCCAGGGTACAGGCATGCTACACTACTGACTAGAGTAACTCCAGGCAACCCAGAGTGAGCGAACGTCCAGCCAGAGGGATCACTGTTGCGGTTTCACCAGGTCTGGTAAGAGGGCCTATTGGCCATTATCCATTACTGTTCCTAGGGACTGAGCCATTAGGAAGTGTAAGTCAAGCCGAAGGGATACTCGAAAAAAAGGTACGTGACTACATTCTGACAATAGTGGTTAATGCTATATACTGCTTAGATAAAGGCCTATATTGTAAGCAGGTTATGAGCTAGAGGCAACCCATTATCGTTTGTCTTGTGTTATTTCTTGCAGACATCTTAAGAAACTTGACCACAAAATGAAGGCGAACTTGAATTCACACAAATTCATGACTGCTTTTATCGAGCAATACAGATCGCACAACTGTCTGTGGCAGGTCAAACATAAGGGGGTAGATCCACATACAAATACATCGGCGCAGCGTATGTGAGATACGCTACACCGCTGTAACTTACTTTTTGCTGGTTCGAATCCCCAAAGAATTTGCGCCGTAAGTTACGGCGGCGTAGTGTATCTCAAGCGGCGTAACGGCGCGGAATTCAAATCGCCGATTAGGGGGCGTGTTTCATTTAAATGAAGCGCGTCCCCGCGCCGAATGAACTGCGCATGCGCCGTCCCTAAATTTCCCGCCGTGCTTTGCGCTAAATGACATCGACTTATTTTTTTTAACATAGACGTGACTTACGTACATTCCAATTCACGGACGACTTATGCAAAAAAAAAATCGAATTAAACGCGGGAATGACGGCAATACTTAACATCTAACTATAAGCGACAAAATACCAGCTTTAACTATACGCCGGAAAAAGCCTAATACAGACGACGTTAAAAAATGCGCCGGCCGCTCGTACGTTCGTGGATCGTCGGAAATAGCTAATTTGCATACCCGACGCGGAAAACGACGTGAACGCCACCCAGCGGACGCCGAAGTATTGCATCTTAGATCCGAAGGCGTACGAAGACGTACACCTGTCGGATCTAACCCAGAAGCCGTCGTATCTTGTTTTGAGGATTCAAAACAACGATACGACGCGGGAAATTTGAAAGTACGCCGGCGTATCAGTAGATACACCGGCGTACTCGCTCTGTGGATCTGGCCCAAGGACTATTCTAATAAAAATAAAAGGCGGGCAGCAATTGATCAACTGGTGGAATTTGCGAAGACTGTGTACCCCAGGGCAACCAAAAATATGATAAAGACAAAAATTGGGGGCCTGAGGAGCATGTATAACAGTGAGATCAAGAAGATCGTGGATTCTAAATGATCGGGAGCAGCAGCAGAATACGTTTATGTGCCAAAGCTGTGGTACTTCTCCAGCCTGCAATTTTTGAAGGATCAAACTGTGCCACGCAAACATCTCTCCACACTACCCTCCACATCAGCAGAGGCCACCGATATTGAGGCAGATCCTACACAGGATGAAGAGGAGGAGGAGGAGCTTAGCTTGACCCAGGTATAGCATTATATAAAAGATTGTCATTCAAATGTACAATGTTGTTAATGTGTTGTTATGATGGCTCAAAAATTATAACATAAACAAGTTGAATATCAAATAGACAGTAGTGAAATAAATACATTTGGATAAGAATGAGAAATGCTGGAGGCATAATGATAGGCTTTGATTTTGGACACATTCAAGTTGTAAAAGTAATGAGCTGAAAAGTGTTTGGGACACAAAAACTAAAATGATGCTCCTTTTTCAGACACAGGAACTTTGTAGCCAAGAAGAGGCCGGGCCCAGCAGCCAGACAACTGAGTGCAGAATCCTTACCCTGTGCCCTCATAGAAAAAGGGCCAGGAAGATCCATCACCTGGATGAGGCCACAGCTGAGTTCCTTACTAGGGCCACATCTGTCATCACCAAAGCACCTGATAGTACTGAATAGAGTTGAGCGGACACCTGGATGTTCGGGTTCGGCGGGTTCGGCCGAACTTCGGAAAAAAGTCCAGGTTCGGGACCTGAACTTGACCCGAACTTGACCCCGAACCTGAACCCCATTGAAGTCAATGGGGATCCGAAATTTTCAGTACTAAAATGTCTATAAAAAATGGAAAGGGCTAGAGGGCTGCAAATGGCAGCAAAATGTTGGTAAGAGCATGGCAAGTACAAACATGCAAACAAATGTGGATAGGGAAATAACTTAAAATAACATAAAATAAATAAAAATAAAAACACTGCAAAAATATTTTTTTTTGCCCTAAATGGGTGTTTTTTTGAATAGAACAATAGAAGAGCAGTAGCTAAAGTGTGTATCTCACACGTACAGATATGCAGGAAACGCACCAAAAAAATAATAATTTGCCCTAAAAAAAAAAAAAAAAAAAAATTAATAGAACAATAGAAGAACACTAGCTAAAGTGTTTATCTCACATGTACAGCTTTGGAGGAAAAACTGCAAACACTGGAGGAAACACTGCAAAATATATTTTGTTGCCCTAAATGGGTGTTTTTTGAATAGAACAATAGAAGAACACTAGCTAAAGTGTTTGGGCCAGATTCACGTAGGACTTACGCCGACGTATCTCGAGATACGCCGCGTA
The DNA here is from genome assembly GCF_905171775.1 of Rana temporaria. NCBI lineage: Eukaryota > Metazoa > Chordata > Amphibia > Anura > Ranidae > Rana > Rana temporaria. The sequence goes on along the minus strand of NC_053491.1, from coordinate 296,229,447 downwards.
AGTGTAAATATGCGCCATCATATCTGTGCGCCGTACCCACAGAACTAGATACGCCTGAAAATAGGCTTCTTCTGACGTCATTTTCCTACGCCGGCGTATCGTGGCGCATATTTACGCTGAACGCATCTGGCGCGCCCATTGATTTCCTATTCAAATATGCAAATGAGGGAGATACTCCGATTCACGAACGTACGCGCGTTCGGCGCAGGCTACGTGCGGTGCGCGTTAGTTGTACGTCCGGCCTAAAGTTACCCCTCATAAAGCAGGGGTAACTCTGCACCAGACTTGCACAGGTCAGCTGGAGAGTAGCTGCAGCAGCACTGTTACGGACATAGTTACATAGTTAGTCAGGTTGAAAAAAGACACAAGTCCATCCAGTTCAACCACAAAAAACAAAATAAAAAAACACAGTAAAATCCTATACACCCAACTCCATACCCACAGTTGATCCAGAGGAAGGCAAAAAACCCCAGCGGAGCATGATCCAATTTGCTACAGCAGGGGAAAAAATTCCTTCCTGATCCCCCGAGAGGCAATCGGATTTACCCTGGATCAACTATACCTACAAATCTTAGTACTCAGTTATATTCTGTACATTTAGGAAAGAATCCAGACCTTTCTTAAAGCAATCTACTGAGCTGGCCAGAACCACCTCTGGAGGGAGTCTGTTCCACATTTTCACAGCTCTTACTGTGAAAAAACCTTTCCGTATTTGGAGGTGAAATCTCTTTTCCTCTAGACGTAAAGAGTGCCCCCTTGTCCTCAGTGATGACCGTAAAGTGAATAACTCAACACCAAGTTCACTGTATGGACCTCTTATATATTTGTACATGTTGATCATATCCCCCCTTATTCTCCTCTTCTCAAGCGTGAATAAATTTAGTTCCTCTAATCTTTCCTCATAGCTGAGCTCCTCCATGCCTCTTATCAGTTTGGTTGCTCTTCTCTGCACTTTCTCCAGTTCTCCTATATCCTTTTTGAGAACTGGTGCCCAAAACTGAACTGCATATTCCAGATGAGGTCTTACTAATGATTTGTACAGGGGCAAAATTATATCTCTGTCTCTGGAGTCCATACCTCTCTTAATACAAGAAAGGACTTTGCTCGCTTTGGAAACCGCAGCTTGGCATTGCATGCCATTATTGAGCTTATGATCAACTAAAACCCCCAGATCCTTCTCCACTACAGACCCCCCCAGTTGTACTCCCCCTAGTATGTATGATGCATGCATATTCTTAGCCCCCAAGTGCATAACTTTACATTTATCTACATTAAACCTCATCTGCCACTTAGTCGCCCAATCAGACAGAGCATTGAGGTCGGCTTGTAAATTGGAGACATTGGGACGAGTTGAGCAACCACACTTGCATGACAACACATCTGTATGCCAACATGCCAGGGGCAGCCGTGGTCCTAGAACTACTACTGTGTCCACAGGCACGTAGGAGGGCACAGGAGAGGATATACCGTACGCGCATGAACGTCTTTGGAGTGGATTCGGAGGTGTATCGGAGGTGTATCGCATCTTCAGATTCAGCCCTGCTGCCATCCTGGAATTAGCCACAGCCCTGCATGATGACATCACCAGCAAGACACAAGGCCCTTGAGGAGCTTCCCCTGATTGTGGAGGAGGGTGAGGGTCTTTCCCTGATGGGGGAGGAGGGTGAGGGTCTTTCCCTGATGGGGAAGGAGGGTGAGAGGGGTCCCCTGATGGGGGGGAGGTTTGGGAGGGTCCAGGGATGACGGGATCCTCCTCAACGAGGTACACTACGTCCTCCAGGTCCCCGAGCTCCTCCACTACTTCCTCCAGAGGAGAGGTGTGGGCACACTCATCCATGGATGGCATGGGTCGCCCAGCAGCCGACGACGGCCCAGCTCCCTCCAGCACATCTGTGGATGACACAAAGCATTCGAATGTTGGTGGACCCACACAGTTGTCACATATTCCCTTCCACCCCCTCACACGCTACACACCGTTTAGGAGCTAAAACACACTTACCTGACCTCAAAGACTGGTCACCGGAGTCGAATCCCTCCATGCCCTCCACTTGCTCACGCTGCAAACATTCAGCAATGACCTCCTCCTCATCCGTCAACGGCAGCGATGAGGCTGGTCCTCCTCCCTTGCCCCTGGCATGCTTCCTTATAAGGGCCAGCTTCTCACGGACCTGACATCTCAGGTCATTCATTTTCTTTTGCACATCCTCGGGGGTCCTGATCGCATTCCCCATGGCACTGACCTGCAGGCTGAGCTCCCCCAGGATCTCCCTTTTCCGTGCCTTGCTGGTCTGGGAACTGAGGGCACCATGAAGGTATTTATCATGTTTGGCTATACCAGCAATAATTATAGCCTTCTCCTCCTTTGAAATGTTTTTCTTCCTCCTCTCCTTGCCTCCATTTCCAGCAGCCGCCATCGCTCAGCAAAAGTACCTTGCTTCAGGGGGGGGGAAAGCAGGATGTACTTTTGCGCCGGACGGGCGCATGTCTGGGCGTATTTATGCGCTTGGCGTAAGCGGGTGGGCCGGTGTATCCCAGGAAGTTGCGCCGGCGTAGTTGTGAGCATGCGCACATGGGAGCGATCATACATCCACGTCACTGCGCATGCTCCGTTCATGATACACCGGGCGTAAAACACTGCTCCACGCTCGGACCATCATTTGCATAAGGTCACACCCACTTACACTTACGCCGGCTTACGCCGACGAAATTACGTTACGCCGGCGCAACGTTGGGAGCAAGTGCTTTGTGAATACTGTACTTACCTCTCAGAGTTACATCGGCGTAGCGCATATGAGATGCGCTACGCTGGTATAAAGATACGCCGGTATAAAGATGCGCCGATCTACGTGAATCTGGCCCTATATCTCACACGTACAGATATGGAGGAAAAACTGCAAACACTGGAGGAAACACTGCAAACATTTTTGTTTTTTCCCTAAATGGATGTTTTTTGAATAGCACGCTAGAAGAAAAGTATCTAAAGGGTGTATCTCACACATACAGATATGGTGGAAACACTGCAATTTTTTTTGCCCTAAATGGATGTTTTTTGAATAGCACAATAGAAGAAAAGTATCTAAAGGGTGTATCTCACACATACAGATATGGTGGAAACACTGCAATTTTTTTCTGCCCTAAATGGATGTTTTTTGAATAGCACAATAAAAGAAAAGTATCTAAAGAGTGTATCTCACAGTAACATATGCAGTGCTGGTGTAATTTGATTTCTGAAGCAGGACTGACTTCTATATATTTCTCTCCCTACAAGCAAAAGCAGGAACCTTTCCCTAAAGTATCTAATGCAGAGTATCTCACAGTAACATATGCAGTGCTGGTGTAATTTGATTTCTGAAGCAGGACTGACTCCTATATATTTCTCTCCCTACAAGCAAAAGCAGGAACCTTTCCCTAAAGTATCTAATGCAGAGTATCTCACAGTAACATATGCAGTGCTGGTGTAATTTGATTTCTGAAGCAGGACTGACTCCTATATATTTTTCTCTCCCTACAAGCAAAAGCAGGAACCTTTCCCTAAAGTATCTAATGCAGAGTGACTCTAGCTTATATAGAGGCTGGGTCACATGCTGGGTCACAAGCTGCACTGGCCAATCACAGTCATGCCATTAGTAGGCATGGCTGTAATGGCTTCTAGGTCACACGAGTAAAACAAATGGTGTTTGGCTGCCCTGCAGCGCGCCATTACATTGCCGAACACCGGACCCGAACCTGAACTTACAGTAAATTGTCCGGGTCTGGGTACCAAAAATCCAAAAGTCCGGTACGAACCCGAACTTTACAGTTCGGGTTCGCTCAACCCTAGTGCTGAAGGCTTTGGCTGTTTCACAGCTAATAAGCTCCGCAAGGTTGATGCAGATCAAAGGGAGCTATGTTAGGGAATAATCATCCAGCTCCTGAGCAAGGCCAGGAAATGAGAGCTAACCCCTAAATCACATGTGTGTGATTTGGACCACACACCTCCACCTCCTCAACAACAAACCTACCCACCCCAGCCAATCTACCCACCCCAGCAAACCTACCAACCCCAGCCAACCTACCCACCCCAGCAAACCCACCCACCCCAGCAAGCCCACCCACCCTAGCAGCATGGGGGTCAGTGACCAAATCAGACCCAGTATCCCCAACAAGGCCAGTGGTCTGGGGAGTTTAGGGGCTACTAATTTTTGAGTTATTTTTTAATTATTTGATTTTGCTTTTCTTGGTTCTAGTTTTTGTAGGATAATTTGCAGTTTTGTTTTCAAAATGATCTTTTGGATGACAGACAATGGGCCAGATTCACAAAGAGATACGACGGTGTATCTCGAGATGCGCGGCATAAGTGTAGATGTGCGCCGTCGTATCTATGCGCCGTACCCACAGAAGCACATACGCGTGAAATTTGGCTTCACCCGTCCAACGCAACTGTCCTCGCCGGCGGAACTTAGGCGCATATTTAGGCTAGACGTATTCTTCGTTCCCATTGATTTGCTATTCAATTATGCAAATGAGGGAGAAATGCCGATTCACAAGCCATCGATTGTCCGTCGTAGGCTACGCGCGGTGCGCGTAAGCTGCTCGCCCGATCTAAAAGCAGGGGTAACTTTGCAACAGACTTGCACAGGTCAGCTGGAGAGCAGCAACAGCAGCAGCGTGACAGAGGAGCTGAGCAACAACACTTGCAGGACAACACATTTGTGTGCCAACATGTCAGGGGCAGCCGTGGTCATAGTACTACGGCGTCTACAAGCACGCAGGAGGAGGAGGAGGGCACAGGAGAGGGTACCCCGAGATCGCATGGACCTCTTTGGCATGGTGGAATTGGAGGTGTTTCGCTTGTTGAGATTTGACACTGAAGCCATCATGGAAATAGTACGATCCCTGCAGGATGACCTCACCAGCCCAACACATCGATCATAAGCAGTGCCACCACTGCTCAAGGTCATGGCAACCCTGCATTTTTTGGCCAGTGGATCATTTCAAAGAACCAGTGGAAATTTGGCTGGGATGTCCCAATCCACAATGAGTAGGTGCGTGCACCAAGTTGTACCCGCTATCCTGAGACGGATGTCCCACCACATTGTGAGACCCACCCAGGAGGCGAAGGCAAGAACCGATTTCTATAAAATAGCCAGATTTCCACGCACTGTGGGGGCCATTGATTGTTCTCATGTGGCACTCCAGCCCCCCCGTGACGCTGAGCATATGTACCGTAACAGGAAGAATTGGCATTCCATTAATGTACAGGTGATAGCCGATGCTCAATGCCTGATATGGCACGTCTGTGCTAAACACCCCGGGGCCACCCATGACAGCTTTATCTACCGGCAAAGCGACATCCCAAGACAATTTGAAGAGAACGTGTATGGGGACAGCTGGCTGCTTGGTGAGTGACATGGGTGTCAGGTATGACTGTCCCCCCCCATGATGCAGACATCACGAGGGGCACATGCATATCTAACATCCTCCTGTCTTTTCCCTTCCAGGTGACTCTGGATATGCCCTTGGACCACATCTTCTCACCCCATTCCGGAACCCACAAACACCAGGAGAAAGAAGCTTCAACTTCGGCACATATACGTACCCGTGGAGTGATGGAGCGCACGTTTGGCCTCATAAAGTCACGGTTCCGATGCCTAGATAGGTCTGGGGGTACACTGTTGTATGCCCCAGACTTTGTGTGCCAGATTATCGGTGCATGTTGCATTCTGCACAATTTCGCCATGAGAAGGGGCATGCAGGTTGAACTCCGTCATGACCTGACCCCCGAACCAGACATTCCCCCCCCAACCGAGGGTCCCCCGTCTGCTGAGGGAAGAGCAGTCAGGAGATGCCTCGTGGAAGGCTTATTTTCACGTTCAACACGCACATGAAACATGTCACAATGATAATGCACGCATGCACACCACTGTGGTCCCTAACACACCCCCCCCCAAACCACAATAAATTGGATTAGACCGAAGTACACCGTGCGGTACTTGGGAGCAGCAACGCCACGTCAAGGCTCCAATTATGTTGCTGTATATTTTTCTGAAAATAATTTAAAAAAAATCTATCGAGTATAATAATAAAATATATACAACTCCAATCGAGTATCATAATAACATAATATCACTCATATCATGAGTATCATAACAAATTAATAAGACTCATTTCATGAGTATAAGTTAATAAAAACAAATCATATTGAGTATAAAAAGAAAATAATATAACTGGCACTCATCTGGCTCGACGTGGACTACGCCTAGTGCCAAGGCTCCTGGCCCTCTGTTGCCTGGGGGCAGCCGCGGGTGGTGGGTCATTGGGAGGAGGTACATCCCCCGGTCTCTCCCTGGCTGCCTGGATACCCTCTAAAGCCAGGGCTATGCGGGTGAGGACCGCAGTGGTCTGATTCCCCACCGCCTCATTGGCTGCTGTATTGGCCTGTATGGCCACTCCCAGGCTCCTCACCTCTGCCACAAGGCCTGAATTTGTGTCCTCCAGGTCCCTCACGCAGGTCACCAACGCAGTGCTGTTGACACTGACCTCCTGCACATTTTCGGTCATGGCGGCAGTGAAAGCAGCCTGGGTCTGCTGCATGGAGGCCAGGCTGGCTGCCACCCGGCGCATATCACATGCCACAGAACCTACATAGTGGGTCTGCCTGGCCAGGTCCATTGCCAAAGTGGCTTCTAAGGCGTCAGGATCACCCCTTGTCTTCCTAGTTGCCTTCCTGGGTGCAGGTGAGGCTTGGGGACGACTGTATGGGGAGGCCCCTGAGGGCACTTCCCTTATGGAGGAGGGGCTTCCCAAAAGGGTGGATGCCCTTGGGGGGGATCCCACATTTGAGGAGGGCCTTGGGGGGTTCCCCTGAAGTTGGAGTCCCTTGGGGGGCTATCCCCTATGGAGGTGGAGGTATGGGAGGGTCCAGCGATGGTGGTCTCATCCCCCAGATAAATTCCATCCTCCAGGTGCCCGTGCTCCTCCTCCACTTCCTCTAAAGGAGAGGTGTGGACACGCCCGCTTCATCCTGCACATCTGTGGATGACACAAAACATTCACATGTTGGTGGACCCACACACTTGTCACATATAACCTCCCCCCCACACATGCTACACACCAGATAACAGATAAAACACACTCACCTGTCCTCAAGGGCTGATCAAAAGACTCAAAGCCCTCCAGGCCCTCCACCTGCTCCTTCTCCAGGCACCTGGCAATGACCTGCTCATCAGGTGTCAGGCTGATCTTCAAGGCTGGTCCACCTCTGGTGCCCTTTCTGTGTTATCTTGGCCACCTTCTCCTTTACAAGACGCCGCAGGTCGTTGATTTTCTTGCCTATCTTGTTTGGGGTCCGTTCCGCATAGCCAAGGGCACTCACCTCCGATTGCAATCTGTGCCAATATCTGATCCTTACGGACCTTGCTGGTCGAGCCACTCTCCTTGCCGTGGAGGTACTTGTTGTACCTTGTCATGGCATCAATAATGACCGCCTTCTCCTCATTAGAAACGTTTTTATCCCTCCTATCTTTAGACTCAGCTTCAGACATGGTTTTCGATAAGAACAAGACAAAAGTAGCCACACCAAACCACCAAAACCTGCAGGTGTACTTTTGCACTTGACGGGCGCATGTCTGGGCGGATTTATGCCCTGGGCGTAAACGGTGGGCTGGGTTATCGTGGGGGGGATATGATAGGCGAATTTGTGCGCATGCGCAGTGGGACGCGGGGCATGCGATCACGTGACGCCGCATGCGCCGTTCGTTCGGACCTTAATTTGCATGGGGTCACGCTTCATTTAAATGGATCACGCCCACCTCCTTCCCAATTTGAATTACGTCGGGTTACGCCGTCTAAATTAAGTTATGATGGCACATCGCAGCGCGCATTTGCTTGCTGAATAGGCTGCTTGCCTCTCTAAGTTTCGACGGCATAGTGTATCTGCGAAGCGCTACGCACGCCTAATGATGCGCCGAGGTACGTGAATCTGGCCCAATATGTCTATCATTTTGATGATTTTATTTATGTTGTGAATGCACAAGAAACAAAATGGCCTCAGCTGATGTGGATAGAAGTGTGGAGAGCGATGTGCATGGTTCAGTCTGTTATGACAAAAATCACAGCCCGTTGTAGTACCACAACCTGGGGACAGATATGTCTTCTGCTGCTGCTCCCCATCTTTTGGAGTCCACAACATTCTTGTGCTCCCTATATTGTACGTACTCCTCAGGTTCCCAAATTTGAGCTTATAACAAAATTGATGTATGCCCTGGGGTACAGAGGCTTCGCAAATTCCACCAGTTGATCTATTGCTGCCTTCCTCTTGATTTTGATATGCCATTCTTGTGCTTATTATTATTTAAATAAAATGAATATGAACAAAATTATTTGATTATGTGTTGAAATTATAATGACAGTTTGGGAGTAGGCACGTACTTTTCTAAAATAAAAGGGACACAAATAGAGTAGTTGGTACTTTGAGCATAAAAAATATAGGGGATAATGGGGTTGTGCTAAATTGACCCACAAAATAATATAGAAATATGTTTGATTCATATAACAAAAAAACACAAATCCATAGTAAAGACATTTGTCAGTATCACCAGCAAAGCAGCTTTTAGTATTATCACATTATAAAGAAGAAGAGAATGTGCTCTGCATTTCTTGATTTCATAACTTGCCACGTCACAACTGTGATATCTCCAATACGAATGCTAGTTTTACAAGACAGAACGCTTCCAGCTGGTCCTTGCTTCTGACCATGGGCGTTTGTACTTTGTACAAAAGTCCGATGGCTTGCTGTACACACGGTCGGACTAGGCACTAGGACTTTTGTTGCTGAAAAGTTTGTCTGTTTGCAGTGCGAACTTTTGTCCGATGAATACCAAAAAAGTTTGTCCGATGGAGCGTACACACGGTCAGATTTTTTTGAAAACTTGCTCATTTTGAAGTTTGTTGGCAAAAAGTCAGACCGTGTGTATGGGCCTTTAATATGTATTAGCCGCGTGTTGAAGATGAAACTAACTAAAATACGAGATTGCGAATGACCGCGCCGCAATGTATTTGCGAAAGTACAAAATTACGAATCCATACGAAGCACGATAATAGACAGGAATCAACGAAAACAAAACAAAACAATGTTACGAATCAACGGAAAAGGCAATCTCACATAAGTAACAATTACTAAATTACAAATAGTGTACCGAATAAACAAAAATTATCTAACAAAATTACGAATTTCGAATCAATGAAAATAAATTAGACAGAATTACGAATCATTCAGTATCAACGAAAATAAAACTGTTACGAAAATATGAATGGGTCCGAATAGGAAAACTTGCGTCTTACCAAATTACAAATCTACGGAACGAGACAAAACAAAACAAAAAAAAAATGTTTTTTTGTTGTGCACATGTCTAGGGAAATCTATATATCCTATAACAAGTAAAAAGAAAATTACCCATCAACCCCCACCCCCCGTCACCCTCCAATAACCTTAACTTACCCTTCCCTATGTACCTTCAACCTGTTCCTGGCCTGTCCCCATTGCTCTCTGCTGAACATTCCTGCCCCATTCTTCTACTCTTCTACTATAGTTCATACCAACCTCCGCCCTCTTAACCTCCCCCCCCCCCTGCCGGGCCTTTACAAACTCCACTTTGTGTATATCTAATTACTGGTGTACTTGTGTAAGTAATTATTAAAAAAAGGAGCAAAAGAAAAAAAAAACTTTCCCTTGTGTATTATTACAATACACCTGTTATAGTTATGTGTTTATAACCCTTGTTTATATCTGACCTAATGTCAACCCTATAATACTAATCCCTCTTAACCCCCTACTTCTAATTGTTGCAGAAAAAAAGGGACAAGAGGAGGCCAGTAACCCCCAATCCCCTCCCTCTCTCTCCTGCCTGTCCCCAATATCCCTTCACCCTATATCCAAAAAAAGGAAGTGAGAACTCCCCTGAAAATCTGTTGCAAATCCCCCAAAAAAAAGTTGTGCCTTCATGCGTGTATGTATGTGTACATAAATACCGCAGGAAAGGGGGAAAGATGGCCGAGGAAATACGGACCTCCTGTTTACCATATTAGGGGTAGTTCTCTTTATTCTGTCTCATATATACCCCTCACCCCCATCCCCCTTTACCCAACCCCCCCCCTTCTGCAACCCCCTGTTACTTTTAGTAATTGTATATTTAAGATTTAATAACTCACATATATGATATATGGTTAAAATAAGAGAGTTCTATTGTCCAGAGCAAAAGATTTAACATAACACACCTTTATTAGAGCTTATACAAAGTCTAATCTAACACACAGAACCTATCTATAGTCTCAAACAAAACCGTAGGTTAAAATACATACATTTACATGAAGGAATCTAGAGTATATTCCTCTAAAACATTAGATTAAACGTGTGTGCAGTTGCTACATGCAATTATCACATGCCTATACCATAGTTACCCTTTTAAGACCCATGCCTTTAGGCCATCTCTCCATCAAGTCATCCTTTCATAAAAGTGAGCTCCATTAATCTGTGCTGTGGAGTATATCTTTCTAAGCTGACGTCCCATTGGTTGGCCTAGCTAGGATCATGATTGGAGGCCTGACTACATAAGTCAGCCCCCTTTCATGCAAATTCTGGTTTCTATATCCGGCAGCAGAGTACAGTGAACTTTTCCCAGGCTTACAAAGGGTGGGGCTATCTTGATTGAACATCCCAGCATGGGGTCCATCACATAAGGTGGTTTAATTCACTGGCTCCAAAATGTCTGGTATCAAACAAAAGCTTGGCTATGTACTAAATGCCATGAATTAGCATGCTAAATGAACAATAAACATTGTACTCTGACTGAAATGTCTTCAGCCCCTACTCAGAGAAATATATTCATAATTAGAATATATATATATTTATATTCATACACAGACACAGCCATATATATATATATATATATATTGTACAGGACACCGGGGGTGGGTCCTGGACGGGTGCTATACGGCACCACTGTTTGGACTATGGTCCATTTAAATAGAGGTAGAAGGTTCAGGGGGTCACCCAAAAGTGGGTGAAAAGTTCCAGGCAGGCGCTAATTCAGAGAGGACTGGCTTGCAGTCTTCTCTATCTTAATAAAGTAGTTTGGGGCCTGGAATTTTGGAGGCTCCAAAGTGTTATTTGGGTGGGATGGAGCCTCCACTCCTAAACCCTGGAAGCCAGCGCACAAGGGGTTAAAATCTCTCAGACAACCACCCATTAAAGCAGGAAGTGATGCTGGAGGGAGTGAGTGAGTTGGGAGAGTGCACCTGTGAGGACAAGATGGAAGTCTGCTAGCTGCTCAGAGAGGACTTTTGAGTAGTTTGGAAGTGAAGCTGTGTCTGCAGGGAAGGTCTGGAGGACTTCTTACTAAAAACGTATGTGCCTTTCTTTTGGTTGTTTTTCTGAAGAAAGACTTTTTTCATTTATGCTGGAAACAAGCAGGACTTTTGTTGTGACGTTTTGGATGCTGAAGAAAAGCTTTATTTTGTTTTGTTTGGTCACCAATAAAGACCCTTTGCTTTACTGACACGGTTTTACGCACTTGTCTCGCGGAGCTTAAAGACCCCCAAAGTTCACAACTGGTGTCGAATGCGGGCAAAGTGCATTTGCAGGCGCAAAAAAAAGTTTAAAACTGACATTTAAAGAGACAGTATACTTATGGCATGTCTTGGGTGAAGTCTGCCCAGGCGTTACAAACAGCAGACAAAGGCATGGAGGAGGTTGTTAAGGCTTTGGCACAAGCCACTGTGACCCAGCAGCAAGCCACTGTGGCCCAACAGCAAGCGTCAGCAGAGTCAAACCGTCGCCATGAGGAAGCGATGGCTCAGCAGCAGCAGGCCCTGACACAGGCTATAGCTGCGCAGCAGGAAAATACACGGCTGCTATCCGCCCAGTTTACGGCCCAGCAGGAGTCCACTCAAGCACAGGTGGCTGCCTTGCAGGAGGCCGTACAGCAGCTGGCTCAGGGACAAGTGCAAGTGGTCGTTGCCACTAGCAACCCAGTGTCTGTGAGGGCCAGCCATTTTTTGCAAAAACTAACGCCCAGCGATGACGTGGAAGCCTTTCTCACCACCTTTGAAAGGATAGCAGAGAGAGAGGGGTGGCCCCGGGACCAATGGGCTGGCATTATCTCCCCTTTCCTCACTGGTGACCCGCAAAAAGCCTATTTTGACCTCCCAGCTGAGCACATCAGGGACTATGAGCGTCTAAAAACCGAGATCCTGGCCCGCCTGGGAGTGACCACAGCCGTCCGGGCTCAAAGGGTGCATCGCTGGCGGTACAAACCTGACCAACCCCCCAGGTCCCAAATGCATGAACTAATTCAGTTGGTTAAAAAATGGCTGCAGCCAGAAAAGTTGTCAGGTCCACAAATGGTGGAACGAGTGGTGATGGACCGGTACCTACGGTCCCTACAAGATGACCTACAGTGCTGGGTAAGCCATGGAAACCCTACTAATGCTGACCAGCTGGTCGAGCTGGTTGAACGGTATACCGTGGTGGAGGACCTGCTTGGGCCTACCAAGCGTCGAGAACCCACGCCAAGGACACCCAGACCAGTCACCAACCTGAGGAGAGAAGCCTTGCCAGATGTTGGCGTCCGCAGGTTTACACCATCTGCCCTAGAACCACGGAGGTTGGTTCCTGTACCAAAGATGGGAGACATACAATGTTGGCGATGTCGGTCCTGGGGGCATACCCGGGCACAATGCCCACTGCAGGAGGAGCCTATGGAGTGCGGAACTGGTCGGAGAAGCTCCTTCTATGTGCGAAGTGTGTGTACCACTCATCTTGACCTGGCTGCAGGACGGTTTGAGTGCGAAGTGTGGGTGAACCACCTTCCTGCCAGGGCTCTACTGGACTCCGGCAGCATGGTCACACTCGTACATGCCAGGGTGCTTGGGAGGATAGGCCCAGTAACTAAGACTCTACGGGTAGTATGTATCCATGGGGACACCAAGGAGTACCCCTTGGTCCCGGTAACTGTGTCCTATGGCCATACCTCGGTTACCCAGGAGGTTGGGGTGGTAAAAAGCTTGATACATGACATCATAGTGGGGCGGGACTGTCCACTATTTTTGGAACTATGGGACCAGGTACAGACGGGTCTGCCAGGAGAACTGGGGACACTGAGCTTGGAAGGGACAGAGTCCGGGGGATCCGGGCCTGAAACCTCCACAACACACCCCTCTAATGTGGAAATACCTGTTGGTGATAATGACGTTGCAGAGAATCTTAGTTCTAATAATAGTGGTCCTGTGTCAGGTCTCAAAACCGAGTTGAACTCTGAGGGGGGGGGAGTCTCCCCATTACAAGTCATGCTGGGGGAGGATGACGAGGAGCTCTCCCCGATTGAGGAGGGTGAGGGGGAAACATCCCCAAGGCCAGTGCATCCAGACCTGGATGTACCCAGGGGTGCGTTTGGCACCGCCCAGTTACAGGATCCTACCTTAGTGAACGCTCGAGAGCAGGTTTCTGTCATTGATGGGGTTTCACAAATACCAGGTGCAGATCAGAGGTTTCCTCATTTTGCGTTGAAGGGGGACCTAGTCTATCGTGTGGCTGAGAGCCGAGGGGAACCCATAGAGCAGTTGCTGGTCCCTCAACCGTATAGGCGGATGCTCCTTGATCTAGCCCACAACGACGCACTGGGAGGACACCTGGGGGCGGAGAAAACAGAGGCCAGGATAACCGATCGGTTTTACTGGCCAGGGGTGAAGGCTGAGGTTAAAAGATATTGTGAGTCTTGTCCTGTTTGCCAGATAACTGCCCCAGTGCCCCGCTATAGAAACCCCCTAGTACCCTTGCCAATTATTGAGGTCCCATTTGAGCGGATCGCTATGGATCTTGTGGGACCCCTGGTAAATTCGGCAAGGGGGTACCAATACATATTGGTCATCCTAGACTACGCCACTAGATACCCAGAAGCAGTCCCATTGAGAAAAACGTCCTCTAAGGCCATTGCCCGGGAGTTATTTCAAATGTTCTCACGTACTGGGTTCCCCAAGGAAATACTAACGGATCAGGGCACCCCTTTTATGTCAAAGGTGATGGCGGACTTGTGCAGGCTGTTTCAGATTAAGCAGTTGCGGACGTCCGTCTATCACCCGCAGACCGATGGCCTAGTTGAGAGGTTTAACAAAACTCTAAAGTCCATGTTAAAAAGAGTGGTCCAGAAAGACGGGAAAGATTGGGACATGTTACTCCCTGCCCTGTTGTTCGCTATCCGGGAGGTACCACAGGCATCCACGGGTTTCTCGCCATTTGAGCTAGTGTACGGACGAAGGCCCCGGGGGGTTGCTTGATCTGGTAAAGGAAACGTGGGAAAGTGAGTCCTCCCCGCACAAAACCGTGGTAGAGCATATTTCTCAAATGCGAGAAAGGGTGGCTAAAGTGATGCCGATGGTGAGAGAGCACATGCAGAAGGCTCAGGATGCCCAAAGAAGGGTATATAATCGGTCGGCTAAAGTGAGACAGTTACAAGTAGGAGACAGGGTAGCTGTCCTAATACCCACAGTGGAGAGCAAGTTCTTGGCCAAGTGGCAAGGTCCATTTGAAGTAGTAGAGAAAGTGGGTGAGGTAAACTATAAGGTACACCAACCAGGAAAAAGAAAACCCTACCAGATTTATCACATAAATTTGTTGAAGCTCTGGAGAGACAGAGAACCGGTGTCCGCGGTGGTGGCGGTACAGTCAGGGGACCATGTAGGGATCGACCTGGTGCAGGTTGCGGCTACCCTAACTAGGCCCCAAACCCAGCAAGTAAAAGAATTTCTGCAAAGGAATAGGGACATGCTTTCAGGGTTGCCAGGGCTCACCAACGTCATTGAGCATGACATTGTGACTGAGCCCAAGGTGAAAATCCGGCTTAAACCCTACCGTATCCCAGAAGCTCATAGAGTGTCAGTGTCTGGAGAGGTTAAAAGGATGCTCGAACTTGGGGTCATCGAAGAGTCGCAGAGCGAGTGGTCCAGTCCGATCGTGTTGGTGCCCAAACCCAATGGTACTCTCCGCTTCTGCAACGATTTTAGAAAACTCAACGAGGTCTCCAAGTTCGATGCATACCCCATGCCACGGGTAGATGAGCTGATTGAGAGATTGGGTCCTGCCAGGTACATCACCACGCTGGACCTCACAAAAGGTTACTGGAAGATTCCCCTGACCAAGGAGGCCAGAGAGAAAACAGCTTTCTCTACCCCGGAAGGTCACTTCCAGTATAAAAGAATGCCGTTTGGTCTTCACTCCGCCCCCGCCACATTCCAAAGGGCCATGGACAAAACTTTACGTCCACACCTACGGTATGCCTCCGTTTACCTGGATGATAGTCATTTTCAGCACGGACTGGGATTCCCATCTTCCCCGGGTACAGGCAGTGGTAGACTCCTTGAGAAGAGCGGGGTTCACCATCAATCCGGAGAAGTGTGCGGTTGGGGTGGAGGAAGCCAAGTACCTAGGATACATTGTAGGTAGAGGGTTAGTGAAGCCCCAAATGAGCAAGGTAGAGGCCATACAGGGCTGGCCCCGCCCCCTAACAAAGAAACAGGTCAGAGCGTTTTTAGGCCTAGTTGGGTACTATAGGAGGTTTGTCCCCAACTTCGCCACCATTGTGGCACCGCTAACTGACCTCACCAAAGGCCGAAAGTCGGTCATGATTAAATGGAATGCCGAGGCTGAAAAATCTTTTCAAATGCTTAAGACCGCACTCTGCCAGGATCCGGTGCTTGTGGCGCCAGATTTTTCTAAGGATTTTATAGTGCAGACAGATGCCTCAAGTGAAGGGCTAGGAGCAGTTATGTCTCAAGAAATCAACGGAGAGGAGCATCCAATAGTTTTTCTTAGTAGGAAACTGACGCCAGCTGAGAAAAACTATGCGGTGGTGGAGCGCGAATGTCTTGCCATCAAGTGGGCTTTGGACTCCCTACGTTATTTTCTCCTAGGTAGGAAGTTTCGCCTTATATCAGACCATGCTCCTCTTACGTGGATGAGACAGAACAAACACACCAATGCCAGGGTAACAAGGTGGTTTCTGTCTCTGCAGGAGTTCAATTTCATGGTAGAGCACAGACCCGGGAGACAGCATCAGAATGCCGATGCCCTCTCCCGAGTCCATTGTATGGTGTCTACTGTTGCCTCCAACACCTCCGCGTTGAGGCAGAGGGGGGGGATATGTACAGGACACCGGGGGTGGGTCCTGGACGGGTGCTATACGGCACCACTGTTTGGACTATGGTCCATTTAAATAGAGGTAGAAGGTTCAGGGGGTCACCCAAAAGTGGGTGAAAAGTTCCAGGCAGGCGCTAATTCAGAGAGGACTGGCTTGCAGTCTTCTCTATCTTAATAAAGTAGTTTGGGGCCTGGAATTTTGGAGGCTCCAAAGTGTTATTTGGGTGGGATGGAGCCTCCACTCCTAAACCCTGGAAGCCAGCGCACAAGGGGTTAAAATCTCTCAGACAACCACCCATTAAAGCAGGAAGTGATGCTGGAGGGAGTGAGTGAGTTGGGAGAGTGCACCTGTGAGGACAAGATGGAAGTCTGCTAGCTGCTCAGAGAGGACTTTTGAGTAGTTTGGAAGTGAAGCTGTGTCTGCAGGGAAGGTCTGGAGGACTTCTTACTAAAAACGTATGTGCCTTTCTTTTGGTTGTTTTTCTGAAGAAAGACTTTTTTCATTTATGCTGGAAACAAGCAGAACTTTTGTTGTGACGTTTTGGATGCTGAAGAAAAGCTTTATTTTGTTTTGTTTGGTCACCAATAAAGACCCTTTGCTTTACTGACACGGTTTTACGCACTTGTCTCGCGGAGCTTAAAGACCCCCAAAGTTCACAATATATATATATATATATATATATATATATATATATATATATATATACACACATATCTCTACTTAATTTAGATTACCCAAAAAAACATATGGCAACAGATGGCCCCTTGTGGCCAGTTGAGAATATGAGACTCGGCCACACCTACAATAATGGTTTTATGTGTAATCTTTCATTTGAACCTTTTTGCCCTTGCCCTCTGAAATGATATACACCTCTGTGACAAAAATGTTTTTTAAACTTTTCGTCTCTACAGTTCATATTTTTGGATCCCAGTATTGGTAGTCAAGTCATCACTTGTTCTGGATGTAATAAGTCCATAATAAAAATCATAAGATGCCAAACATACAAAAAAAAGTGAAGGGGGGAAGAAAAACTGGAGGATCCTTGTTCTCAACCGTCCAATAATAATAGTGCGAAAGTCCATAATGTCGATCAAGTCCTGTTTGCCTTGCTTCTGGGACAGCCTTCCATGGTGATTCCAATTGGATACATCATACAGTAATGGCCTTTGGACCACCTTTATTGGCTTACTGTGCTTGTACTTTATTAGTGTGGGCAAAGTTAGAGAAGGAAAAACACGAGTACTTTTACGACATGTGCCTTCCAATGAATGCTTATCTTGTCATTCTGAGTATTAAGGACCTTTGATTAAAATTCTTATAGATATACTGTGACCTAATATGAGGCCCTATACCATTGCCATGTGTAACAATTTAACCTTCAGCCCGTCAGCCAGCTAGTCTGATTGCCATCCCCCATCTTTCTTCCTCCATTGTCATATGCCTGCAAGTAACTCTGCCCCGCCTTCTGCGGATTGCCCCTGTGTGTGTGTGTGTGACCCTTCCAGTTTCCAGGGGGATCTTGTTGCCATCGCAACTCACCACAAACTCCTTTTACTGACGCTCTGTTCAGTTATACCAACCCTGATGGGTTGAAGCCTGGGGTGGTGCCCCACTTTTGTGCATATAGCTCCGTCCTTGGCTACCATGTGTAGCTGCTGTATTAGTCCTGCCTTTAAGCTGACTAGGGAAGAGGTCATCACTTTAAGCGGTCTCCGTGCAGATTTAGGCAGTGTCATGTAAGCAGACAAAAATAACTTGATTTCAGAATGCGGATAAGTGTGATGTCACCAGTTACTTGTGGCTTCAGGAATGATTCTACTAAATTACTTACCGTATTTATCGGCGTATATCGCGCACTTTTTTGCCCTGAAAATCAGGGCAAAATCGTGGGAGCGCGATATACGCCGATACCCGCTTTCCCGCGCCGAGTTTTGAATAGTGCGCCGACATATACTGAGCGCAGTACACTCGGGTATAGTCGGCAAATCTCGGCTTCTTCCGCGGTCACGTCCTGGATGTACAGGACGTGAGCGCGACAGTTGCCGAGCCTGCCCGAGTGTACTGCGGTCGGTATATGCTGGCGCAGTATTCAAAACTCGGCACGGGAAACGAGCGGGGAGGACGCAAGGACGCCGCACCCGCCGAAGAAGACACCGGACCCGCCGAAGAGGACACCGGACCCGCCGAAGAGGACACCGGACCCGCCGCAGAAGGACACCGAAGCCGCAGAAGGACACCTGAAGCCGCAGAAGGATGCCGGACCCGACAAGGCCGCCGATGGACGCCGCGCAAGACACGAAAACTGTAAGTACAAAAATAACTTTTTTTCCACAGGATTGGGGGTCACTTTAGGGGTGCGCGGTATACGCGGGAGCGCGTTAGAACCGCGATGAATACGGTAAGTACAATTGTACTATACTCTGTTATTTGCCAATCACTATGAGTCTCACCAGTCCCAGTATATCTATATGATCTTTAAGCATTGCTTTTTTTTAAACTTATTTATGGCACAAAAGAAAACTGACCAACATAAAAAAATTACCCATGACCCCCTATGATGACTGCCCAATATTAGAACTGTAGAGAGGATACAATGTCACCTATACAAGGAAACTAGTCACATGACTGTTGCTGACTATTGTCATAGTTGGTAATAGCTACAATGTCACACATTTATATAAAACATTTATCCAGTGTCAAAAGAGAAGAAAAAAAACTGTTGGAACTTTGTCCCATCCCCAAAATGATATAGGGAAGCTTTAATATTCTATATCAACGTGTTTGTGTTTTAACTGTTCTAAATGTTCTCCATATAATGTTACCCCTACTCCCCTCTTCTTTTTTTTTTATTTCACCATAGCGACCTCCAGAATCACCAAAAATAAGGTGATATAAGAAATGAAGAAATATAGTTTTCCTTCGAAGAAAAAGGAGGAATAAAAAAGTACACCTAAAAAGGTAAAAAAAAAGGTAACAAAAAAAAAAATATTCAGATTCAATGCTGCCCCAACCTATGAATTGTTAAAGAGCATTGAATATGTATTTTGTTAAACAAAAAAAAATAATTAAAAAAAATAAAGTAAAAAAAAAAAAAAAAATTGCATTGCTTTTATACAAAAGGCAATGTCCTCTCTGTAGTGATTACCACATTAATTGATTCTCAGTAAAAATCAATTTGCCAGTCCAACAGGCCACAGGAAGTGGTATCAGAGAGAGAGAGGCCCGGCCCTGTTTAATATAACAGACCACTAAAAAAAAATTAAATAAAAAATATTTTAGAATTTAGTTAGGCCTGACTCTAATTAATTCTATTCAAGGATTGTCCTTAAAACAAACATTAAAAAAACTATGTTTTAAGGTCCTCTGTGTTTCACAGTAATTTGATCAGTCTTGGTTTCGATCATCTGTCCATGTGTGTATTTCTTCCTAAAATACAAAAGTCCAAACCATTAATAACATCTTACTGTACTTCTTCTGAGGAGGTTAATGGGCTAACTGACAGTATATTCTTGGCACAGACTGCCAGCGGAGGACCCATGTAACCGACTCCCTCATATATCTGTATTTTAACAAACAAAAATTATAGGAAAACATGGTGGGATTTGTAAGTACTTACAGTCTAAGAAGACCTCCTGCTGACCTACCCCCTTTACGCATATTACCAGCACATGCGTCAATTTTGGAAGGAGAAAAACAGAGACATATAGGACCTACTGGATCCCTAATATGCCACAAGGTGCAGCATAATGTTTTATGTAGTTTCCAAGTGTCAGAGTGAATGACACTTCACTCTAACCCCAGGAAAAGGAGAGAGAAAAACAAAATAAACTTATCTTGTACCTGTGCACAGGTTTTTTATTCGCGAATACATTTCAGTTATAGAAAAAAAGTATAAATTTAAACTGGTACCAGAATTGAGCTCATTACAAACAAGAGATTGGGGAGAGAGAGAAAACAATTATGAATTCCATAAAACAGAAAAAAAAAATCAAAACAAACAAAAAAAAAGTCTTGTTTACACATGGACCATTCATACCCTTTCATTCCATGACCCACACACACACCTTTGTTTAGCTTGAATCCCCTAGCTTTGGTAATTTGCAAATGAATTGCTAGGCGTTTCTGGCCATTGGGAGAATACAAAGGGACCGAATAAGAGAAAAACAAAACCCTATACTTGACCTTTTGTTAGGCGCGTATTTACAAATATGTACAGCTTTCTGTGATTCACCCTGAAAAAAAATAACTTGCAGCAAAACAATTATTACTTATCCCACTTTTTTCTTATTTAAAGCCAACAATACAACATTCTTACATGTACATTGGTAAACTTTGATCTAGTGAAACTAAGGGGGTTATCCACAAAAGGGATACGCGGCGTATATACTGATACGCCGTCGTATCCCTGTTTCTATCTATGGAACTGATCCACAGAATCAGTTTACCATAGATAGGCAGAAGATCCGACATGTGTAATTGAATTACACTGTCGGATCTTAAGGATGCAATTCTAGGCCGGCCGCTAGGTGGCGAGGCCATTGCGGCCGGCCTAGAATATGCAAATGAACACTTACGACGATCCACGAACGTTCCGACGGGCCCGTCGCGCTAAATCTACGTCGTTTACGTCGAGTTACGCCGCGTAAAAATAGGGCTGAGTCCTATTTGACTAAGCCCTATTAAGTATGGCCGTCGTTCCCGCGTCAAAAAGTTCAACTCTACGCCGTTTGCGTAAGACGTTTGTGAATGGCGCTGGACGCCATTTACGTTAACGTCTAAGCAAATGACGTCGGAGCGACGTCAGTTAGCGCAATGCACGTCGGGTAAGTTACCTGACGGAGCATGCGCAGTACGTCCGGCGCAGGAGTGCGCCTAATTTAAATGGGAATCGCCCATTTGTATTAGGAACGCCTTGTGCCGGACGGAGTTAAGTTACACCGCCGCAAATTTCCAGGTAAGTGCTTTGTGGATCGGCACCTAACTTGGGAGATTTGCGGCAGTGTAACTTAACTCTGAAAAGTTAAGTTGCGCTCGGCGGCTGTGGATCTGGCCCTAAATGCCCTAGACATCTAAAACAACCCTTCTAAATTTACTCCCTCCATTTTTCAAATTCAAGTCAATAATGTTTCTTTTAAAGGATTGGAATTCTTTCACAAACTCATCCCTTTCCTGTTTCACTTGCCTAATCTCATACTGTAAAGCCTCATTTTGGGCCTTAATAGTTGAGGAAGGGATGTATGAATTTGTATTTTCATATTTCTTAGGCTTTTCACCCCAGCGAGGTGAGTACACTTCCATGTCACGCCTCTTTGTTGTATACTTATTTGGCTTTAATATCTTTTCCCCAGAAGATAAACAAAACTGGGAAATGTGTCAGAATAAACCACACGAGAAGCATTTTATCTTCTGTAAAGCATTAAAGCGTCTCTTAACAACTGGTGTGGTTTTAGGCTGAGAACATTCAATGGCTACAACCTGATTAACACCTTTTGCTGTATGAGAAATGGAGGTTCTTTCAAAAGAGCTCCCATCTTTCAATGAGCTGTTGGCATTATCACCTACTCCAGACGGAGGTACTTTCCTGTTGCAACTAGAAATACTGAAACTGGTTTCATTACAATCTATGGTATGTGTAGATTGTACCGTCTGCACTGTGCTGGAAGATGCTGATAATTTTTCACATTTACTGTCTGCAGCATTCAGCCCCTGTATTGTTGGCTGCTGGTGGCTAGCATTCGTATTTGTCATAGAAACTCTTAGGCCCCGTACACACGACCAAACATGTATGCTGAAACTGGTCCGCGGGCCAGTTTCAGCATACATGTTCGGTCGTGTGTAGGCGCGAGCGGGCCGAATTCCAGCAAACATTTGCCCGCCGGGCCTTTTCCCAGCGGGCAAATATTCCTGGACGTGTTTTAAAACCGTCCGCTGGAATCCTGCCCGCTCGGACATGTACGGTCGTCAGTACAGACCTACCGTACATGTCCGAGCGCCCGCCGTCCCTCGCATGCGTCGAATGACTTTGACGCATGCGTGGAAGCCTTTAAATGGCAGGCCCGCCCACGTCGCCGCGTCATCGTCGCGGCGACGATGCGGACACGCCCCGCGTAGTGTTTACGCGCGGACTTCTGTACGATGGTTAGTACAACCATCGTACAGAAGCCCTCTGGCAGGCATGTACGGTGAAAACGGTCCGACAGACCGGTTTCACCGTACATGTTTGCTCGTGAGTACCCGGCCTTAGAGTACTTGGAGTACTGATTTTACTTTTGGCTATTTCTAGATCTTGCTTGAGAGAAATGGTCTACAATAAGAATGACCTATAATTGTTGGCTAACCAAAATGCAGCAAAAATTAGTGCGGTCTTACCCTCACGTTTGCTGTATTTTCTCTCTGTAAGTTTTATATTTACATACTCTTGTGCATGGTGCCATCGTCTTTTAGATTCCTCCATTGTCCTTATTATCTCTGCGCTATTTTTAACTTTAGCCATCCTGGCCATCAATTTCTCCATGATTTAAAAGTTCAGTGATGATACAATACTACCCACAGAACAGACTTATGAAAGTCTAGCACTTAGAATTTGGCCCAGAGTGCAGATACAAGTCTTAATGAAGTCTACACCAACACAAAAGGGCTAAGATCCACAACAAAGGAACAATAGGTGCAATGTAAATGTAAACACAGTTATGTTTACCCCAATATTCGCTACACCCAATTCAGTTAAAAAACAAAAAAAAACAAAAACAAATCTCCCACCAACTTAGATTATTAAATTATTAGTACTTGGTAAGGTTTATCCATAAAAAAAAATTCAAGGTATAAAATACAGTATGCTAAATGCACCTTATTTTACCCTAATAATCTTTTGCAGAAATTAGTTTCAGTTGCAAGCCTTCCACAGTCTTGTACTTTAACAAACAACAATGAGAATATTACTACTTGTAACTTCCCACCGTTAGCAATAAAACCTAAGTTAAAAAAACAAAATCTTTTGTAGATTTCCAATGTCCTCCAAATTTCAATGTTAGTGGACATACGATTTAAATAAAACAACAACTTGTTGGATTCTTTGAACAACAAACGTCCAGACAACTATTTCAGTGTCTTTCTACAGACAACAGACAACCAGCACGTTTCTGTGTCTTAAACAAAATTGTATAAATTGCAAAAAACAATAATCATTTTTTTTTTCCACAAACCCAATGACCCACTCTTTCAGTGTGTCAAAGCTGTTTATATTTCCCGGTATCTCCTCCCCATTAAATTGACGAGTTATAATGGTACATCCAAGATACTTTATCACTTATGATTTTGGGATATTAATGAAACAAACACAACAAAAAAAAAATCAAATAACCTTAGAGGTTATACCCCTTAATAAAAGGAAAATATTTACCTATATTTTCCCTAGCTAGATAGGATAAACTGACTCAGTTTGAATTCCTACTAACCTAAAAAAACAGAAAAATATTTGCCTAAATTTTCCCTAAATATTTGCTATTATATTAAATACTTTCAGTCTGTACATATTTCGTGGACGCCAACTGTTACTTTTAGTAATTGTATATTTAAGATTTAATAACTCACATATATGATATATGGTTAAAATAAGAGAGTTCTATTGTCCAGAGCGAAAGCTTTAACATAACACACCTTTATTAGAGCTTATACAAAGTCTAATCTAACACACAGAACCTATCTATAGTCTCAAACAAGACCGTAGGTTAAAATACATACATTTACATGAAGGAATCTAGAGTATATTCCTCTAAAACATTAGATTAAACGTGTGTGCAGTTGCTACATACAATTATCACATGCCTATACCATAGTTACCCTTTTAAGACCCATGCCTTTAGGCCATCTCTCCATCAAGTCATCCTTTCATAAAAGTGAGCTCCATTAATCTGTGCTGTGGAGTATATCTTTCTAAGCTGACGTCCCATTGGTTGGCCTAGCTAGGATCATGATTGGAGGCCTGACTACATAAGTCAGCCCCCTTTCATGCAAATTCTGGTTTCTATATCCGGCAGCAGAGTACAGTGAACTTTTCCCAGGCTTACAAAGGGTGGGGCTATCTTGATTGAACATCCCAGCATGGGGTCCATCACATAAGGTGGTTTAATTCACTGGCTCCAAAATGTCTGGTATCAAACAAAGGCTTGGCTATGTACTAAATGCCATGAATTAGCATGCTAAATGAACAATAAACTTTGTACTCTGACTGAAATGTCATAATTAGAATATATATATGTTTATATTCATACACAGACACAGCCATATATATATATACCTATATATATATATACACACACATATCTCTACTTAATTTAGATTACCCAAAAAAACATATGGCAACACCCCCTAGGTCCCATATACAGACACCAAATCACATCTCATTTTATGTATTCAACCAAAACACAAAACAAAAACCAAAAAAATGGCAAAAGCCTTCCAAACCAGTCTCATAAGTCCAAAGTACCATCTAGTACACGTGATACAGGTGTTAGGTTGAGAAAAAGTTAACATACACTTGGACCTTAGATGAGAAAAAAAAAATCTCCCCCAGAAAAAAAGGGGGGACCCTACACCCTTGTCCTTATGCCACAACATTTCCTTTCTTCCAGCTTCTCCTCTGAATCACCCCTCCACATTGATAATGATTCAGTCTATGTTCTGGGCAATCTTGGAACTAACTGCAGCCAGTCTGGGACCACAAATGGATCAACTCCCAAAAATGAAAAGAGATCTGATAAATCTGTCCTAGAGCATAACAAAGATGAGAGAGTGCCCTTTTTAATCAAAACTGATATTGGAAATCTCCACCCATATGATCCACCACATTCTTGCACCCGTTCTAGTACTGAACGTAGCAAGGCTCTGTGCTGCAGTGTGGCTCTTGATAAATCAGGTAAAATCTTCAACTGTGCCCCATTAAAGTCTATGGTTCCTGCCTCCCAAGCTTTCTGCAAGATGGCCTCCCTGTGAGCAAAATAATGCAGATGGTAGACCACATCACAGGGGTGTTTAATGTCCTTAGACTTAGGGTCCAGTGCTCTGTGAACTCTATCAAGCTCAACATTTAAAGGCATAGCATCTTTTAATATTTTTTGAAAGATAGATTTTACCATGTCCTGCAGATTTTCCTGATCCGGAGCCTCTGGGACACCATGAAGGCGCACATTGTTGCGTCGGCTTTGGTCCTCAAGGTCCTCCAACTGTAATTGTAAGGTCACTGAGTTCTCCACATGGGTATGGCTGTCTCTCTCCAATGCACTCACCGCTGTTCCAGGCTTTGAGATTCTCACCATCCGTTAGGCGCTCCGTTAACACTTGTAGCTCCACCCGAACCAGCTCCAGCTGCTTGCTATTTGCGTCCTTCTATATCTGCCTGTGTGGGGAGAGCCTGTATAAGTGTTTTTAAATCCTCCACTCCACTTTCAGTCTCCCCTCATGAAAGGGGGAAAGGTATAATAGTCCCAGCTACCACGGCCAGCATACGGGGCTCTGTGGGGTGGTCTGTAGAGCTTCCACACATGTTTTCACCGCCATCTGTGCATGAATTGCCTGCATAGGCAAGCTCTCACTAGGCTGCAGCAGCGCGTCATGTCTTACCGCTCTCACTTCAGGGTTCCAGTCTCGTTCCCTGTATCACGGGAAAGTAACGCTGGATGTCTGTAGCTCCCCCTCTCTGGGCATTCTTACTGACTGGGCTACTTTGCGGGCAGTTCTAATTTCCCGCTGTCTACCCGGGTTCCCCGTGTTCATACCACTTGGGTAACACTGCAGTCCTGCAGGGATGCCGTTAAAGCACCGCTGCCGTCACAGACTATCTGTCTCACACTGAGCTGGATTGACGCCAGGAACTCCTGTGTCTCTCACACCCTCACCTGGCCATGCGCAGACCATGCCCCCCTCCTGCATGGCATCTTTTTGCCTGAGTGCTTGCGTAGCCCCTTGAACGCTTATGGAGCAACGCTGGTTCAGAGGACAAATTGGTAGAAGAGGCCATAGAGGAAGAAAAAAAAGGGGGATGTGGAGGAGATAGTTGTGGCAGAATCACCACTAGCATTTTGGAGGCGTGGTGGCAGAACAAGATCCAACAATACTGAACCCTGTCCTGCTTCCTTCCCAGCTGCCAGCAGAGTTACCCAGTGCGCTGTGAACGAAAGGTAACATCCCTGTCCATGCCTGCTGGACCATGAGTCAGCGGTAATATGCACCTAACTGCTGACTGCCCTGTCCAACAAGGCCAAAACATTGCCTACCAAATTGCCGGTAGAGAGCCGGAATGGCCTTCGGTGAAAAGAAATGGAGTTTTGGAACCTGCCACTGAGGTACAGAACATTCCACAAATTCACGAAAGGGGACAGAGTCTACCAGCTAAAAAAAGGCAGCAGTTGCAGTGCTAGCAATTTGGCATTCAGACGCTGAGCATGTGGATGGCTGGGACCGAATTTCTTTTTATGGTTTAGCAACTGGGGTAGGGAAATTTTCCTGCTAAAATCAGATGGTGGTACTGCTAGCAGATTAGCTACAAGTACTTGGGACACCTATTGCTATACCTTCATTCCTCTCAGTGCAGGTTTTTGAGAGGACTGGAGGTATAGTGGGGTTGGAGATCCCAGATGAGGTGCAAGGAGAAGTCCGCCTTTTTCTTTCATGTGGGTCTTTCAAGTGCTGTTGCCAACATGCTGCATGGGAGGTCGTCAAATGTCTGATCAAGTATGTGGTACCCAAACAACTACTGTTTTGGCCACGCTTGATCTGCTTCAGACAAAATTTGCAAACAGCAACGGTGCGATCTGCTGCACACGTGTCAAAAAAAGCCCACAAGAAACGTTTCAAAATCAGCAGGGAGCTCTGCGATGTGATGGAATAGGGTGGCTGCCCTTAAGCTACCCCCTGGAGGGCATGCTGCCTAGTTGGAGATGTGCCTCCTCATCCTCCTCCTCTCTTCTATCAGGCACCCAAGTAGAGTCGGTGACCTCATCATCCCTTATCTCTTCGTCACTGGAGCAAACTTGGCCGTATGCTGCAGCTGGGGGAACATGACTGCCAGTTTCTTGTCCTTCTTGGACACCCCCTCTCTCAAGGCTCATGTTACTCCCTTCCTCAACCTGGGAACCAACATTGGAGCCCTTAAATCGATGCGCATCCTCCAGCAGCATATACCCGACACTGTGGTCGAATACATTGGGGGATTTCTCTGTGCATGATGGTGGGGCTACAGAAGGAGTGACTATGGACAAGGAGCCAGTGGAATAGGCCGCTTTGGTAGCTGCATTGGGAGGCAAATTACTCTAAGCCTGGGTGACAGAGGATGAGGACGGCTTTGTTATCCACTCCACCAACTCTTCTGCGTGTTCTGGCTCAATAACACGGTCAGGAGCAGAAAAAAGGATAAGGGTGTCCCACAGCCACCTGCAGATGATGCACCATGTCCACGACCAGCACTGTTGACTGTAGACACAGAGCCTGCTTGCCCTCCTTTAGTAGCCTGTGAGCGTCTGCCTCTCCTTGGTGGCCTTCCAGACATGATGTATATTTTGTTTTGCAACACCACACTACACTGTATTGTGTACTGTGTACACCACCAGAAAAGTAGCAGCAACTGCACTATGGTTGCACTGTATTCAATACACCACCAGAAGTGTAGTAGCAACTGCACTATGGCTGCACTGTATTGTGTACTGCGTAGACCACCAGAAACATAGTAGCAACTGCCTTTGGCCAATTATGGCTCTGTTAGCAAAAGGAAGCTGGGATGCCAAAGCATGCAGGTCAGGTGCATGCTTTGGCCGAACAACATACAGCAATGCACTGCGATTTTGCAATGCAATATGCCCCATGGCTCTCAAATTTTCAGAGAATGCACCTTTCAAGAACTTATGTTTGACCCAAACATCGAACTCATCCCTACTCTGCAGTATGAAAGTGTAGAAATTCACTTTGAACCCTGCCTTATTTCAATCGCTCTTTTTGGGTATTAGATATGCAGAAAATAAGGTGAGAGCACATCTAATACCTAAGAAGAGTTATGGAAATAAGGCGGAGGTCAAAGTGAACCATAACATTACCTGAAGGGGTTGGCATTTAGGAGGTTAAAACAAGCAGGGAGGAAATGTGATATTACCACCTTGTTGCCTTCCAAATGCTTCTGAAAAGTAACCTGAGCACGGATCATTTTTCAGTAGCAGTGCCTGCTGCAAGTATGAACAAGTCTTTGGGTTCACACTGGTGTGCTGTGATTTGTCTGCAGTGCTGGCGTATGTGCAGTTTTCCTGCATTTTACCCCCAGTTTTAGCTGCAGGCCCATAGACTTCTATTAGGGGAGGGGGTCCTGTGCTGGCTGGGCTCTGTGAGAATGGAACATAGACACACAGCCATGACAGGTGCAGCCAACATCTTTATATTTATGGACAGCTTGTGTTCTGTCTCTAGGACAGAGAGCTAAACCTTCTGTTCCATAAACTTCAGATACCATATTTCTTTGATCTCAGTTTTATTAAAACAAGCCAGGTGAAACTACAAATTGACATCAATAAGTACAATATTGCATACTTAAAAAACAACGATCTACAATACAGGATGAGATAATAAAAACATACTTTTTAAGTTCTCTAAGGGGTGATGGAGATGAATTTAGAAAGACATGTCTTGCTTTCTGCAGTATCTTCTCAAAATGGTGACTGATTCACTTCCTGTGAAGATTCTACACAGAATTCCCTGCTTACTAACAACTTTATTAACCACACACAGAGTGTATCAAATAAACAGAACAACTGAAGCTATACCAAAGAGAGCGATAGATGGCACCTGCACTCTGCATATGATTGACTTACGTAAATCAGAAAACCTTACATGTTATTTTAAACAACACAGATACAGATAATCAGAATAGAAATCTGGTGGACAGAACAGCTTGTACAGTCTCACAGACATTTAGGGACTACGTATGGTTGGCAACACTGTCAGTCACCTCTCTATAGTTTGCTAAGGCACCTAG
The DNA here is from genome assembly GCF_905171775.1 of Rana temporaria. NCBI lineage: Eukaryota > Metazoa > Chordata > Amphibia > Anura > Ranidae > Rana > Rana temporaria. Next base: position 296,200,266 of record NC_053491.1, on the reverse strand, counting down.
AGTATATTGCATTATGAGAGAAGGAGGACAATTCTAAAGACACTCAGTCACTGAAAGGAATGGGGAAAAATTTGCTGTAGTATAAATAAACCAATAGATGCAAATGAACATGAAGTTGCCATCATCCCTCGATGATTATAAAAATTTGGATGTGAGATTTATTATTATAGATACAAGATATAATGTGATATCCCTGAAGAAGAACAAATGTTGATTATTGTTAGAAATGCGTTGGATGAGCCATCTTTCAATTGTGGCACTATATCTTTTGTCATTCATTGTCCCCAATTTGTGTTTTCATACCATGTATTGTATAATTATGAATTTTTCTATACCTATATAATAAATTATTTTTTGTATATTTTGTATATTTTCTGATTACTATTGTTGCCCACATAATCCCAACCCCAGAGGTTATCCATATTTTTCATGATTTGCTGTAGTAACCTCCCGAATCACTCCATGATGGTTGAATGTTAAGCCATTCTGGGAGACAAAACTTTAACACTGCAGAGTGATGTCAAACCTTGGTGCTGAACCCTGCTTCCTTACAGTGAAAGGGTTTGACAAGCTTTGACAGTATCGGGAAAGGCCAAGTGTTATATTAAACCATAATAGATCATAAGCTGGTCTGTCTTCTGTTCAAACTCTATTATACCCTATTGAATTTGAAGCTCTTTTCTATATACTCTCCTATACCCTAATTCAGGGGTGCCCAACCTTTTCAAAAGAAAGGGCCACTTAAGAGACTTATTAATTAGAGTTGAGCAGACACCTTGATGTTCGGGTTCGACGGGTTCGGCCGAACTTCGAAAAAAAGTCCGGGTTCGGCCGAACTTCGAAAAAAAAGTCCGGGTTCGGGACCCGAACTTAACCCGAACTTTACCCCGAACCTGAACCCCATTGAAGTCAATGGGGACCCGAACTTTTGAGTACTAAAATGTCTCTAAAAAAGTAATGGAAAGGGCTAGAGGGCTGAAAATGGCAGCAAAATGTTGGTAAGAGCATGGCAAGTACTCTGGTATGGAGGAAACACTGCAAACACTGGAGGAAACACTGCAAAATATATATTTTTGCCCTAAATGGGTGTTTTTTGAATAGCAAAATAGAAGAACAGTAGCTAAAGTGTTTATCTCACACGTACAGATATGGAGGAAACACTGCAAACACTGGAGCAAACACTGGAGGAAACACTGCAAAATATATTTTTTTGCCCTAAATGGGTGTTTTTTGAATAGAACAATAGAAGAACACTAGCTAAAGTGTTTATCTCACACGTACAGATATGGAGGAAACACTGGAGGAAAAACTGCAAAATATATTTTTTTGCCCTAAATGGGTGTTTTTTGAATAGAACAATAGAAGAACACTAGCTAAAGTGTTTATCTCACACGTATAGATATGGAGGAAACACTGCAAACACTGGAGGAAAAACTGCAAAATATATATTTTTGCCCTAAATGGGTGTTTTTTGAATAGAACAATAGAAGAACACTAGCTAAAGTGTTTATCTCACACGTGCAGATATGGAGGAAACGCTGCAAACACTGGAGGAAACACTGCATTTTTTTCTCTAAATGGATGTTTTTTGAATAGCACAATAGAAGAAAGGTATCTAAAGGGTGTATCTCACACATACAGATATGGTGGAAACACTGCAATTTTTTATTTATTTTTGCCCTAAATGGATGTTTTTTGAATAGCACAATAGAAGAAAAGTATCTAAAGGGTGTATCTCACAGTAACATATGCAGTGCTGGTGTAATTTGATTTCTGAAGCAGGACTGACTCCTATATATTTCTCTCCCTACAAGCAAAAGCATGAACTTTTCACTAAAGTATCTAATGCAGAGTATCTCACAGTAACATATGCAGGGCTGGTGTAATTTGATTTCTGAAGCAGGACTGACTCCTATATATTTCTCTCCCTACAAGCAAAATCAGGAACCTTTCCCTAAAGTATCTAATGCAGAGTGACTTGCACATATGTAGATCGTTGAGTAATTTGATTTCTGAAGCAGGACAGTCTGACTCCTATCTAATTCTCTCCCTCAGAGCAGCAGCCGTTCCCTACCCTATCTAAAGCAGAGTGACGTGCTGTGCTATGTATAGCAATAGGATTCGATAGGAATACCCCCTTTGTGTTAAAAGACATGGAATCAGACTCTGAAGGCAGATACCTTTTTGTTAAGGGCACTTTGTTTAATAGAATATATACCTTATTTAATGTTTACTGCCCTAATATGCATCCATGTCTCTTTTTTGGAAAAGTGTTGAGTAAGTTGGAAAAATTTAGAGAGGGGGGTGTAATTGTGGCAGGAGATCTCAACTTTGTGTTTGATCCAGCCCTGGATACTCAGCCCCTATCCCTCCGCTCAGAAGGGAAGGCTCTTAAGGTTATTAAAAGAAAACTACACCAACAACAATTAGTAGAAATTTGGAGGATCCTGCACCCTAAAGGAAGGGACTTTACATACTACTCTCAGGTACACTCCACTTATTCGAGAATTGACCATATTTTCTTGGACCACCAACTCATGGAAGGGGTAACGAAAGTAGAGGTGAAATCTATAACCCTCTCGGATCATGCCCCAGTGATGGCCCTAATAGATTTAGAAGATGTTCCGGTTAGGCAGAAATGTTGGAGATTGGATGAATCTCTCCTGTATGACCGTAGTGTGAGTGATGCACTGGAAAGGGACTTAAACTTGTTTTTTGAAGAAAATAATATAGAAAATATTGCACCATCCACACTATGGGAAACTCATAAAGTATTCATGAGAGGGAGATTAATGGCAGAAGGGGCAAAAAGAAGGAAAATCTGGGCAGCAGAAAAAAAATGATCTTACAGGAAATTCAGGAACTGGAACAGATACATAAAGAGTCAATCGACAGTAAAATAATGGAGGAACTAACAAGAAAACTAGAGGTACTAAAGAACCTATTGGAACAGGAGACAAAAACAGTATTTTTAAAAACAGCTAAAAAACAATATGAATTTGGTAATAAGCCCGGGAAATTATTGACAGAAACAATAAAACCCAGACGAAATCGGAATTATATTGCAAAAATAAAAGATAAAAAGGGGACCCTGAAACATACAACGAGAGATATTAGTAAAAACTTCCTTGAGTACTATCAATCTTTATATAAAGTAAGCGACAGTCAGGATAAGGAAGATACACAGAATAGGAAAGAGAAATTTGAACAATATCTTAAGAAAATAAAACTATCAGCTATTTCAGAAGAAGAGTCAAAAAATTAGAATGTGAGATATCTGAGGAGGAAATTCAACAGGCAATTAAAAATAGTAAAAATGGGAAAAGCCCAGGACCGGACGGGTATACATCCCTGTATTATAAAAAAATTTCTTGGAATATTAACACCGCACTTTTACTGTTCTATGAACTCCATTGGAGAAGGGATGAAAATACGCAAAGAAGCATTAGGAGCTCATATAGCAATATTACCTAAAGAAGGCAAGGACCCAACACTGTGTTCAAGCTTTGGGCCAATATCCCTGATTAACGAAGACATAAAAATCTATGCTAGGATCTTGGCCGAAAGACTGAAACTATGTATGCCAGATTGTATAGAGACAGCCCAGGCAGGCTTTGTCCCTGGAAGGACAACGTTGTTAATACATGAGGCAAAAAAAAGAAAGAAACCGGCCCTTTTTCTATCCGTAGATGCTGAAAAGGCCTTTGACAGAGTCAATTGGGAATATATGTTGCAAAAATTATATGGATTTGGCCTGAAATCACGAATGATGAGATGGATAGGGGCATTGTACTCAGATCCTACGGCTCAAATCCAGGTGAATGGGACTCTGTCAAAGACATTTAAGCTACATAATGGGACACGCCAGGGTTGTCCACTCTCCCCCTTATTGTTTGTGTTATCTTTAGAACCCCTTTTAGCCTCTATAAGAAAGAACCGAGAAATAAATGGTATCAAGGTAGGAGGGCAAGAACATAAGATAGCTGCTTATGCAGATGATATTATGTTATTTATAGCAAATCCCAGACAATCACTCCCAAAGGTTATGGAAGAAATGGATGAATATGGAAAGATCTCCGATTTAAAAATAAATATGGAAAAAACAGAGATATTAAATATAGATACACCCCTAAAAGATAAGAGAGAGTTAAAAGCACTTTTTCCTTTTGTGTAGAGAGAGAGAGGACTGAAATATTTAGGAGTTTATCTATCAGTAACAATATCAGATCTATATCAAGATAATTATATTCCTCTATTGAACAAAATCAAACAGGATCTGAGGGGATACCAGGCATACAGACTGTCATGGCTAGGAAGGATAAATGTAATTAAAATGATGACACTCCCGAAGGTTCTTTATATCTTCCAGAGCCTGCCAGTCTGTATTCCTGGGGCATATTTTAGAACTTTGAGAAGTCTGATACAAAAATTTGTTTGGAAAGGGAAAGGAAGCCATATCTCATATAAAACAATGAGAAGATCAAGAGAAAATGGGGGGGTACTACTTCCAGACCCCCAAAAATATTATGAAGCAGCAGTAATAAAAAGAGTAATAGATTGGGTCCATAATACATCACATAAGAAATGGGTGTCCCTAGAAGAGAATATGAGTAAAATGGAGTTAGGACAGACTATTTGGATCCCGAAAAAATATAGAGATCTCCCGAAGGCATCTTCCCCAATTACAATAGAAACATTCAAGATATGGGATAAAGTAATTAGAGATTCGGAGGGGAAATATAATAGCCCACTGATGTCCTTAATGGGAAATGACTATTTCCCACCGGGGAAAAATAATAAACTATACCTAAAATGGACACACTCAGAGAGATTAAGGTTAGGGGATGTTTTAAAGGGGAATAGGCTGTGCCAACTAGAAGAACTACGAGAAAAATATGGAAGATCGCAGTGGCATAGTTGGAGATACGCACAGCTCCAACATTTCACTGAATCCCTTCCAAAACCTTTGCGAAGTATTGAAATATTAAATCCCTGGGAAAGATTAATAGACCAAGGAGGGATGAATAGAAAAGGGATGATTTCTAAAATTCATAGGTTATTGATATCCACTAATGAGGAGGGGACCATTCACCCCCTGGAAAAATGGGAAATAGAACTAAAACAAAAAGTTCCGGAGAGGTTGAAGAAAAAGGTCATGGATTATGTACATTCTACATCAAAGGATACAAAGGTGAAAAAAAAGAACTATAAGTTATTGACCAAATGGTACTATGTCCCCACTAAAATGCATAAAATAAATTGTGATACATCGCCCCTGTGCTGGAGGGAATGTGGGGAAGAAGGAAACCATGCTCATATCTGGTGGCATTGCAGACTTATTCAAACATATTGGGGGAGGTACTATGCCTCATAAAACAGATAGAAGGGAAGGAGATAGGACTGGATCCTTGGAAATGTTTGTTTCACGCCATGGAAGGTCAGAGGAAAGAATACAGAGCATCCCTTACCCCTTTTCTATTAAATGCAGCAAAAGCACTAATCCCGAGATACTGGAGAATTAAGGACTCACCAAGGATAAAAGAATGGTTTAGTGAGGTAGACAAAATAAGAGTAATGGAGGAGTTAATAAGCTTTCAAGAAGATGCGGAAATGAAATTCCAGGAAATTTGGGGGAAATGGATACACTTTAAGCAATCCTCGACTTATTTGAAGATTATGGGGAGAAAAGATAGTTCACAGGCCGGTACTTAGAGGGGGATCCCCCCCTTTTTTTTCTCTTCTTCTGTCCTCCCCTCTCTGCTCCTCTCGTTCCCCTTCCTCTCCCCCCCCCCCTTTTTTTTCACATAATTGAAGTGATACGGAGGACAGAAGGTCCACCATCTCACTTCCTTAAAAAGTAAATACACAAATATGGACACATAGACAGATATGGGATACTCTATAAAAGGGATAATTTCTCCTTTTTTTCTTTTTTTTTCTCTCTCTCGGTCTTATGACAAGAGACACTTGGGGAGATATATATATATACACCAGTAGGGTTTTTTTTTTCTGGGTTTGGTGGGGGAGGGGGGGGGGGAGGGAAAGTGCCTTAGCTCAAAGAACATAATTATAGAGGCAGTATTATAAGGATGGACCTAGCTCTGTACCCACACAAAATGTCTTTTTCTGTATTTTTGTAGTATGTAGTTGGAATATGTTAATGTTATATAATGTTATATGTATGAAGAACTTGTGAAATTTATAACGGTTGTTGATTTTAAAAGAAAGGGGGGATTTCTCTTTTCTCTTTTAAGAAAGTATGTAAAGTTTTTCTATTTTATGTGAAAACAATAAAAATAATTTAAACGAAACACTGCATTTTTTTTTCTCTAAATGGATTTTTTTTGAATAGCACAATAGAAGAAAAGTATCTAAAGGGTGTATCTCACACGTACAGATATGGTGGAAACACTGCAATTTTTTATTTATTTTTGCCCTAAATGGATGTTTTTTGGGTGTATCTCACAGTAACATATGCAGTGCTGGTGTAATTTGATTTCTGAAGCAGGACTGACTCCTTTATATTTCTCTCCCTACAAGCAAAAGCAGGAACTTTTCCCTAAAGTATCTAATGCAGAGTATCTCACAGTAACATATGCAGGGCTGGTGTAATTTGATTTCTGAAGCAGGACTGATTCCTATATATTTCTCTCCCTACAAGCAAAATCAGGAACCTTTCCCTAAAGTATCTAATGCAGAGTGACTTGCACATATGTAGATCGTTGAGTAATTTGATTTCTGAAGCAGGACAGTCTGACTTCTATCTAAGTCTAAGTCCATTTACATCTGCTGCTCCATAGAGGTGAATAAAGGGTCCAATTGGGTGGAAAAGATTGTGCAAAAGAGGCCTAAAGCTGCTTTTAACTCTGATGAGCTGTGTTTTCCAACGCAGTGCACCTGTAGCTTTGCTGGGGGTTAGCTGCTCTTTGACATAGACTTCTATTACATCCTGCAAGTGTAGTGCACTTTCTGAAAGTGCACTTGGTATCATTCCGCTTGTGACAGAAGCCGGCGCTATACAGGAAGCATCAGCCTATGCAGCTCTGCTGTGCAGCCCTTGCTTCCTTTACTGCCAGCTTTATTCAAAACACTGACGCTCTGGAATGGCAGGTCGGCAACCCATAGAGGGCTCTGTGGGCCACTGGTTGGGCACCCCTGTCCTAATTGATTGTAAGCTCTACCATCTTTTGTATCCCTTCCTTGTAACCCAATAGATCGTACGATCTTCCACCTTTTTTATCCTCCTCTCCCCCTAATAGACTTTTAGTGCTTAGACCATTTCTTTCCTAGTCCTCCAGTAGACTATATACTTTACCACCTGCTATATCCCTCCCATATACTATAATAGCCTGCAAGCTCTCCCACCTTTGGTAACCCTCCCTTATGCCTTGTTGACCCTCTATATCCTCCCATATGCACCAATAGACTAAACTCATCATACACAGGTATAAAGTGTCTTGTTGGGGGGTCTTTTAATTATTAATTTGTAAATCATTTCATCCCCATGACTAAGCTCAGCTCCGAGGGGTGGAGTGAAATGTGTTGGGAGCATGACCTGGCAGGAGCCTAGGCTGAGACTGCCATTTTTTCTAATACCAATGGGTCTGCATTGATGTGCGGCTTCATTGGATTAATCCTTTGCGCAACAGTTGTTTGTAGCCAAGACAAGCTCCTTTCCTGACCTTGCTTTCCCTTTTAGCCTGAGTGGCACACATTTTCCATTACCGGTTCACAATGTCAAAGATTGCTGCAAACCCTACTGCTGCTGCACGTGATTACTACCCCTTTGCAATGAAAGGGTTTGGCAAGCTTTGACAGTACCAGGAAAGGCCAAGTGTTTGCCTGTCAGAATACCTTATGTTATACAATAATAGATCACAAGCTGTTCTATCTTATGTACAATCTCTATTATACCCTATTGGATTGTAAGTTCTTTTATCTTCTACAGTACCTTGAAAAAGTATTCACACCCCTTGAAATTTTCCACTTTTTGTGATGTTGCACTAAAAACCTACATGTATTTTATTGGGATTATATATGATAAAAGTTTTTACAAATAAATATGCAAAAAGTGTGGCATGCATTTGTATTCAATGAAAAAATTAAATATACTTGTGCTGAAAGTGAAACAAGTGAGCAATTTTGTAATAGTTGCAGCTGCTTGTACACAAGGTGCTTTACACTTGAATGAATATAATAGATAATTACAGCGCTTGCAAAAAAAGCATAAATCATGTAGAAATATACATTTCATATTCATGTAGAAATATTACAAAGCATCCCAAATAAAAGTGCTTGTGTACGCCGATCCTTATAAAGTCCAGTAGTGCTCCAAACTTCACTGGATGAAATGGACCCGTGGCTTTTCAGTCTAGGGGTCATACAAGCTGTAAAGCTGGCCAGGAATGGCGACTCACAGAAGGTCCAATAAAGAGCTCCCCAACGTAATAATCATAAGTTGGTAAATGCACCAAAATAAAAAGAAGGCACTAATAGTGAAGCACAGTCAGTTGGTATTCATTAAGCAAATACAGTTTGGTGCTTACAGGACAGAGAAGTAAAAAAGGCATATAATAATGCAGGGATAAAATCCAGGAAACGCTGCATCCAGCCTGACGTTGTTTGGACTCGGCACCGGAAATTACGTCACCCTCCCGATAGTATTTTGTTATTATTATTATTTATTACTTATAAATAATAATAATAAAAACTATAATAATAGGTATAAACTATTAAAATTGTAGGTATTGGAATTTCCCTTCAAATGTGGCTGCCTGTTAGTGAACAAAACGTTTATCCGAATTCATGAGTTTTCAAAATAATGGAACTTACGGAATTAAAATTTTTCTGAATTTATAAATTACCGAAATAACAAATACCGCATCTACAGTATAACAAAGTATTGAGATGAACTTTTGATATGAACCAAATACTTATTTTCCACCATAATTAGCAAATAAATACTTTCCAAATCAGACAATGTGATTGTCTGGATTTGTTTCCACATTTTGTCTCTCATACTTGAGGTATACCTATGATGACAATTACAGGCCTCTCTCATCTTTTTAAGTGGGAGAACTTGCACAATTGGTGGCTGACTAAATACTTTTTTGCCCCACTGTATATGAATGGAACATACCGAATAATTTTTTTTCCAAATTTACGAATTGTCGAAATAATGAATATTGCATCTACACGAATGGAACGTACCGAATTCACATTTTTCCAAATTTAAGAATTTATTCAAAATAACGAATTTTGATCATAACGAATGATCAAAAAAAAGAAAAAATAATAAAAGGAAGACGAAAACAATTTTTTTTCGGCAGGGCACATGTCTATGGAAAACTGACAGTTAAGAAACAGAACTTTAGTTCTGATTGCCAACTTGTTGGGCAATCACCCATTTGCTGCCTTTTTTGTACTTATTATCAATGTTTTTTATCTTCATTTTAGTTTATTGTTTCAATAGGGTATCCTCCACTCTGGCATGGTGTGTGATCTTTCATTAATTGTTGGCCACATATGCAAGAAAAAGGGTGTGTCTGAAGCCTCGTACACACGCTTGGTTTACTCGGCAAGAACCAGCAAGAAAACTGCTGGCAGAGCTTACCGAGTGTGTGTACGAGGCCGAGAAACCCAAGAGTGTGGTCGTTGTGGAAACCCACGCATGCTCAAAATGACTTTGTCGCATGCGCGGTAGCTTCCTAGGCATAGGTAGGGTGCAGCAAAATGGTGGCGACGGCATCAAATGTGAGGAGCGCATGCTCGTCGTACGTGATGATGTCACCGTGTTCTTGGGGTTCAAGAGAACCGCGGTTCTTTTGAAAGGAGAGTCTGTACACTCGGGCGACAAGAGATTCTTGTCAAGAATTTCATCAGGAAAAACAACAGTTTTTTCCTGACGAGATTCTGGCCCATGTGTGCGAGGCTTAACTCAAGAATTCAAGAATAAACTGGGTTCATTTTAGCCACAGCCTTCAAAAAAGTTGCTGTTTTTTTATTTAACAAGCTAGGCTACGGTGATAGTGTATAGGTATATCTGACACCATTATGGAAGAATTCAGTCACCCCACTAAACATAACTTCAAGGGTGAAGATTTGCAACCCAAATGAGCAGCACAGAGTACACTTTAATGAGAAAGATCCTCCACCTCCAAAAATGTTTGCCCATTTATTATTTCTACCACTGCAATACTAAAAACAAAAACACTTTCAAGTGTGCACTCACAATATAATTACCACATAGATCCAAGATGGCAACTTTATGTTTACTTCCTGCATGTATTCCATAGAGAGTGAGATTTGGATGAGGAAACACTGGATCTTTTACATATCTGTAGTTATACAATTTATTTAAGTGTAAAGGACACGTTGGACGGTCTTTAATTTCACTCTATGTTTTTTCATTGTATACTTATCATACTAAATTAATGGATCATTTATTACATATGTTTTTTTACATGTTCCACTTTGAGAATAAGAGCATGGTATTTATAAATATAAGGGAAGTGCAGCACAGCACTTTATTGTATATGTTACAAAATGAATGTGATCCACTTAGATAAGGGGGTATGTAAGTTCACAGTGCTAGCAGGCTCTATAATGTATATAAGGACAGCACAGCACTTTATTGTATTTGTCACAAAATAAAATTAATTGGCAGCTTCTTTTAAAACAAAACACAGCAAAGAGACACCTCCAAATGTCTCCACAGTGTGTATCAGACCCTTAGGGATCTGTTATGTATTTTGGGGGACCTTTGGTCGGTGTGCCATTTTTGTTTCGAAAACAAGAAGGCAGGAGGGGGATGTCATTTGCGGGCAATTTACAAGTATTTTTTCATTTCTAAATGTCAAAGCATTTTTTGAAGTAGCTGACAATTAATTTTATTATGCATCTCATGGGCATAAGTCATATGCCTTGGATTGTAATCCAGTGGAAAACAATAGACTCCCCTTTAGGGATCCAGGCTCACCAATGTGCCTCTTTACAAAAGGATTTCGCCCCACATATAAGATGTTTTGTTCCACATGTAAGATAAAGAAGCCTCCAATAGTGTATTACCATTAAAAAGGAGTTTATTAAACTTAAAAGTGCCTGCTTACATGAATGTAGTAAAAAATGTGCCAAAGAAAGACAAACAGTCATCGTTCACGCTACCTCTCACGTCACTTCCGGTCCGCAGTATGCTCCGCTCACGCCCTGCTTTGGTGAAAATTATGTCCTGCAAATCTCAAAGCTATAAGAGATCATGTGTAAAAACAGTGTAGCGCTGGATAGTGAATTAAACCTTAAGTACAATCAATACAAATCAATATAAAATGTTCTAAAAAGGAATGCACGTGAACAATTAGTCCATGAATCAATTCATCCGATAGATCCACAGGTGAAAATCCAAGGTGGAAAAGCTTCAGTGAGTTCAAAGTAAAGTTGTGAACATCCAATGTGCAAAAAAATGAATCCACTAAGTGCAGCCAGCCCGTCACCTGGAGATAAATTAAAGGCTTACCAGAAAGCCAGTGACCGCCCTTCGCAGGGGGGTCAGAACAGGCTTATAGATGGATGAATCCTGCGGAATCGTTCCTCGGTCTTTCCACACCGATCAGCCCCGATCCACAGCTAGCAGGTCCTTCCAAGGGTGTCCTTCCAGGATTATCACAGGTGTGTGATTGAATGTGAGAAGCACACACTTGACAACAGGATATTAAAAGCTTGAGACAAAGAAGAAAGCGAAAAAGAAGACACTTGATCGTTTCGACAGGACCCACAGGCGAAATGATTAACTACAAATTGACTCTCCTTACTGAAATCTTCAGAAGTCAGTAAGTCTGGATAAAAGTCACCTGCATCTCCCTTCCTAACCTGCTCTCTACCTTTGCTTGGTGTTTTGGACCCTTTGGATCCAGCGCTGTTTTTTTCACATTTTATTTTGCACTTGATATCAAGGTTGTAGTGTTTAGCAGCAGGAAGAACCTAAGGGATTATTTTTATTCACCATTGTATTCACTATTTAATTGTTTCACCAAAGTTCTCACCCATTTTTTACTGAGCGCAAATTTTCCTTTCCCCTTCTTCCCTTTTTACACATTTTTATTTTTGATATAAGAGATCATGAATAAGCGTGAGATTGCGGAGCTTCCTTCCACCTCCCAGATTCAGCTGTACGTCGGCATTGTATGGAAGCGGATCACATGTTCTGACTGTGATTGAACATGTGATCCATACAATGCCGACGTACAGCTGAATCTGGGAGGTGGAAGGTGGAAGAGAATGTATAAAACAATTCTTTCCCTATTACTAAATTCACATATATATGTGTGTAAATATATATATATATATATATATATATATATATATATATATATATATATATATATATATATATATATATATATATACAGTATATATATATATATATAAAAATGTCTGGATTCACAGAGACTTACTACGGCGTATCAGTAGATACGCCTTCGTAAGTCCGAATGAGCGCCGTTGTATCTTTGTGCGCATTCTTAAAATGAGATACGCCTCACTGTTGCTAAGATACGACCGACGTAAATCTCCTACGCTGTCGTATATTATGTGCATATTTACGCTGGCCTCTAGGGGCGTGTACGTGGATTTACGCGTCGAATATGTAAATGAGCAAGATACGCCGATTCACGAACGTACATACGCCCGTCGCAGTAAGGTACGCCGTTTACATAAGACATACGCCGGCGTAAAGATAAACCACCAAAAAGATGGCGCAGCCCATGCAAGGTATGGACGACGGAACAGCCGTTGTATTTTACGTCATTTGCGTAAGCGTACGTGAATGGGGCTGGGCGTAGGTTACGTTCACGTCGAAAGCATTGAGTATTTGCAACGTGATTCTGAGCATGCGCACGCATGCGCCGTACCAACGGCCCTCATTTACATGGGGTCACGGTTACTTTACATGTAGCACGCCCACTACCTGCCTAATTTGAATTAGGCGGGGGGGAACGCCGGCCATTTGCGCTACGCTGACGTAACTTAGGGAGCAAGGGCCAGATTCAGGTAGAAGTGCGGCGGCCACCGCAAGTTTTCATCGCAAGTGCCTGATTCACAAAGCACTTGCGATGAAAACTACGCCGGCGGCCTCCGGCGCAAGGCGGGCCAATTCAAATGGGCGTGTGCCATTTAAATTAGGCGCGCTCCCGCACTGGACCTACTGCGCATGCTCAGTTTCGCAATTCCCGTCGTGCTTTGCGCGCCGTGACGTCATTTTTTCGAACGGTGACGCGCGTAGCATACTTCCGTGTTCCCGGACGTGTTACGCAATCAATGTGAAATTTTTAATTTCGACGCGGGAACGACATACTTTAGACAGCAATACGATTGCTGACTAAAGTTAGGGCACCAAAAAAAACAAGTAACTTTGCGACGGGAAACTAGACTAGCGGCGACGTAGCGAACGCAAAAATCTGTCGGGAATTGCCGTAACTCCTAATTTGCATACCCGACGCTGGTTTACGATGCAAACTCCCCCCAGCGGCGGCCGCGGTATTGCATCCTAAGATCCGACAGTGTAAAACAATTACACCTGTCGGATCTTAGGGATATCTATGCGTAACTGATTCTATGAATCAGTCGCATAGATACTCTGAGAGATACGAGGGAGTATCTGAGATACTCCGTCGTATCTCAGCTGTGAATCTGGCCCCAAGTGCTTTGTGAATACTGGCCTTGCCTCACTATGTTACGTCAGCGTAGTGCAAATGGGATGCGCTACGCCGAACTAAAGATGCGCCCGTCTCTCTGAATCCGGCTAAATGTGTGTATATTGTTGGGTATATATATTGCCTTAGCAAAACTCATTTTTGGTTCACATAAGAACTAAAGAGTTTGGCAGTTTTTGTGGTTGAGACCTTTCTAGTAACAAGCTTCCTGTTTCTACATAGACTGTGGCATATCTTTATCTGCGGGAAACATCTGTGTTTCACGTACATGGAGCTGTGCATTCTTGTGACATACCTTGTGATCTGTGGTTTTAGCCAAAGCCTAAGAATACATTTTCTGTCCTAACTGTAATATACGTTATTGAGAAATATGCATAATCAGGATAGAAGCAGATGTTTTGCTAGAAGATGACTTATGACATATAGAAAGTCCCTCAATAGCCCCTACCTTTTTGTCTTTAAGAACTGCATAAATACTGTGAATCTGTGTTCAATATACTAGAGACCTTTTGATAACACTCTGCAACTGTTCATGTGTATCATTGGGTTCTCTCTCAGATCTGATGGGTAACTGAATGAATGAATGAATGAAAAATTTATATAGCGCGGCACATGCGAACTGAATCGCTTCTGGGCGCTAGTTGTTTGTGTCTCATGCCTTCAGAAAAGCAGGGTTTTGATCTGCCTTCTGAAAGACAGGTGGTTTTGCTCCAACCGAATGCTGGTTGGTAAAGCATTCCAAAGCCTGGGGCCCTGGAAAGCAAACCTTCTTTCTCCTTTGGACTTGTATTTGGTTTTAGGAACCTTGACCAGATTTTGGTCGGTGGATCGCAGAATGCGGTTGCAATTGTGCGTTTTGATCTTGTCGCATAGATATCTAGGAGCCTTCCCATGGATGCACTTATGTGTCAGGCAGAGTGCTTTGAATGCAATTCTGTCTTTCACTGGCAACCAGTGAAGGGATCTCAGTGAAGGTGAGATTGATTCCCAAGATTTTTTCCCAGTCACCAGTCTAGCGGCCGTATTCTGTACGACTTGAAGACGAGCGATTTGGTACTTGGGGAGCCCGAGGTAAAGGGCATTTGCATAGTCCAGTCTGGAATTCACGATTGTTCCCACCACGACTGCTATGTCTTCTTTGGGAATAAATGGAATAAGTCTGCGTAGTAGGCGCATCAAATGGTGCGTCCCGCTGACTACTGACCCTATTTGTGCGTCCATTGTCATGAAGGTGTCAAACGTGACTCCTAGACTTTTGACTTTGGAGCTAGGGGAGATGGTCTGACCCAGGATGGGCGAAGGTGTCCAGTTTGTTGTCGGTTGTCTCTTCCGACTGGCATTGAACATAAAGAGTTCTGTTTTAGCGCTATTGAGTTTGAGATAGCTCTTAGTCATCCAGTTTTCTATTGAAGAGAGACATTTCTCTAATCTGAGATGATGATCCTTTTTTTTGCAGATGCGAAAATACAACTGCGTGTCGTCTGCATAAGAGTGATAGAGTAGTTCTTGGCTACTGATAATATCAAAGAGAGGACGAAGATAGATATTAAACAGCACCGGTGATAGGGGGGATCCTTGGGGGACCCCACATGGCACTGTGCGTTTTTCTGACGAGAAAAGAGGAGAACCATGATAAGGCATCTTCTGAGACTCCGGCGACTTCTGTTAGTCGTCTCAGTAGCAATTTATGGTCTACTGTGTCAAAGGCTGCGCTTAGGTCCAGCAGAACCAGGAGACACGATTCTCCTTCGTCTGCGGCCTCGAGCGCATCGTCCCATATTTTCAGTAAGGCCGTTTCTGTCCCGTGTCCGGGACGGAACCCGGATTGAAATGGATCGAGTAGGTTGTGGGTATCCAGATGCTGTTGCAGCTGATTTACCACACTTTCTCCATTATCTTGGACAGAGCATTTAGACCTGTTATGGGACGGCGGTGAGTTGGGTCCATAGGATCCAAATTAGGTTTTTTCAAGATCGGCAGGATTGTGCCCTCTTTCAGCAGGGAAGGCACTATGCCTTCCTTAAATGACTGATTTATAAGCTGTGTGATTGGAGGCGCCAGGATGTCGGCACATTCCTTCAGTAGCTTGGTGGGAATGATGTCATTGGGTGCTGTGCTGTTGCGCAGCGCACCAATGAATTTTTTAGTGGTATCAATGGAGATGGGTTCCAAAGTGAACTTAGTTGATTGTAGAGGCGTTCCGTCGGTGTTTTGATTGAAGAGGGGGCTGAGTGGAGTATTGTTTTGCCGAATACTTACACGAATTTTTTCAATTTTGTTGATGAAGAAATCCGATAGTTCATTGCAGAACTCTTGGGTGTCTGAAGTGGGGACTTCAAGACATCCCGGATTCATGGTCTGGGTGACCATCCTGAAGAGTTCGCGTGGGCGATTCATTGCGCTGTTAATCACCATGGAAAAGTGAAGTTTTTTGGCTTTGAAAATTTCCTTGTGATATCGTGTAGTTACTGCTTTGTAGAAGTTGAGGCGGTCTTCTGAAGGACTTCTTATCCAGGCGGCTTCCGCCCTTCTGCGCTCTTGCTTCAATAGCGACAGCTGGTTATTGAACCAGCTGGACTTTTTTGCCCGGCTGCGGACTTTGCGCTTTGGTGCTGCTAAGTCGGCTGACTGTAGCAGAGCTGCATTTATGGCATCCAATGTATCTGAGGCTGCTAGCTGAGGAGGAATAGCCCCAATTCGGTTTCCCAGGGTAGATCTGAAGAGTTCCGAGTGGAGCTTCCTCTGAGATCTAGCCCAGTGTATTGTCACCGGCTTGGGTGCTTTCATGACTAGTGGAATTCTGGGAATAATGAAGCTAATTGCATGGTGGTCTGTCCATGGCAAAGGTTCATTACCCAAAATGTTTATTTTCAGATTTTGTCTGAAAATTAGGTCGAGAGTGTGACCTGAAGCATGCGTGGGTCCGCATATAAGTTGCTGAAGTCCTAACCCTTCCAGGTGGTCGATGCAGGCCTCCGCGATGGGATCCTGTGAGGAGTTGGCCCACAAATTGAAATCCCCGAGCAGCAAAAGATGATTGCTGTTAAGGGAGTAAGTGGATATGAACTCCGTTAATGCTGAAAGCAACTGCGATTTGGGCCCAGGGGGCCTATAGCAGAGGAGAATGTGAACGGTCTCCTGAGAGTGAGCTTGAAGTTGAAGCGTAAGGGTTTCCATAAAAGGTAGAGGATTTTGAAGGACCGGTTTAGTGATTGCAATATGAGACTTATGAATCACCGCCAGGCCTCCTCCTCTTTGCCCTATTCTATTTTCCGTTAGGATGCGATAATTTGCTGGTACCAGTTCTCCGAGAATGGTGTTGCAATCGTCTGACAGACAACTTTCTGTAATAAAGAGGCAGTCTAGATTGTTTTGTAGTAAGAAATCATGGATTTCTGATCGGTGTTTAACTGCTGATCTAGTGTTAAGCAACGCACATGATATGTGCTTGAGCTGTGTTGAATGGTTGAAATTTTTGATGATCGATCGTCGATCGACTCTCAAAAGTTGATCTGATTTTAAGGCTTTTTTGGTGACGGCAGGTAATATTGTTGCGAATTGTCTCAGACCCCAAATGGTTTCCGCAGAGTATCGCAATTTAACCATTGTTGCCAGTCACCGTGGGCGGGGGTGCGGGTGTTCGGTGAGAGAGGATTCGCAGAATCCTCGCTCTCAGCAATCCTTGGTCCAGAGGAAGGCAAAAAAAGCCCTGGGCAAGCTGGCCAATGTGCTGCGGCAGGGAAAAAAAATTCCTTCCTGATCCCTAAAGGCGATCGGCTCAAGCCCTGGATCAAAGACTGCTGAACTTAATGAGGGGAAAAAAAAGGGGGGGGGATGCTGGGTGTCACTGTTGCTGGGGTGCACCAAGATGGCCGCCAGGCAAAGACACAGGACCCAGGCTGGGGGGGCAACCAGGTTGGTAAGAAAATGATTCCACCGATCTGGTTGCTAAGCAGGGGGGTGGAGGGGACCTCTGGGGGTGCAGGGGCGATAATCAGGAAGACCTGCACTATTGGTGGCAGGCGCAGGGAGAAACGGTCGGAGCGCCGGTAGGCCGCGGCTGAAGCCGCGGACTTTCCTGAGGCGCGGCGGCCGCGGAAAGTAGCAGGCTGGCGCGGGCGTGTAAAAAACGCCGCAAAGCGCCGAAAATACACCCAGGTGGGGTGTCTAGGGGCCACCACAATCGTGGGTGGCCGTGCGAGTGGGGATGCCGAGCCAAAGAGGGAATAGAGAGCCGCAGTGAGGGGTCTGAGTGACGGCTGCCCTGAGAAGGACGGCCGTCAGTGGTTCCCCAGGAAGGTAGGCCCTGAGAGGCAGGGTCTTACCTGCGGCGAATGAAGGAGTCCACGAGGAGAGAAAGAGAGCTGGATTCCTGGTTCCTAGTAGCTGTTCCCTGTGCAGCACAGGTAATGGAAATCTGCCTAGTAGCTGACTGCCAGGTCTGGGTGGGAGCAGGCTCGTAACGGAAGGTCCGAAGCACCCTACTCCACCTCTGACTCTGACTGACTGACTGACTGACTAACTGAAATGTTATTTTGCATTACCTAAGAATACACCTGGGTGGTTATATTACAAATCCCTTATCAGAAGGAAGCTCTGCAATCTCACGCTTGTTCATGATATCTTATAGCTTTGAGATCTGGAGGACATCATTTTCACCAAAGCAGGACATGGCCGGAGGTTCCCATGGACCAGAAGTGACGTGAGAGGTGGCATGAATGCCGACTGTTTGTCTTTCTTTGGTGCATTTTTTACTACATTCATGTAAGCAGGCACTTTTAAGTTTGATAAACTTATTTTTAATGGTAATAAACTATTGGTGGCTTATTTACCTTACACGTGGAACAAAACATCTTATATATGGGGTGGAATCCTTTTGTAAAGAGGCACATTGGTGATCCTGCATCCCGAAAGGGGAGTCTATCGTTTTCCACTGGATTACAATCCAAGGCATATGACTTATGCCCATGAGGTGAGAGTTCTGTGAGCACAACTGTGTGGTGTCAGCGGGTTCAGTGATTTGAGAAAATACCAAGCTATTACCATCTTTACCGTTTGTGTACATATTCAATTATTCGTGTCACTATTCATTGGATGAACATCGGATGTATTATATTAGAGGTTTTCCTTAATTACTTTATTTCACTTATTTTATCAACTTGTCACCATTTATGATTGATTTTGTATATGGGAGACCATAGGATATGCGCAAGATCACTGTAAATTGCAATACTGTCTATTTGTGTATCTGTGAACACTCTTATGCCGCGTACACACAGTCGTTTTTTGTGATGAAATAAAACGACGTTTTAAAAAAACGTAATTTAAAATGATCGTGTGTGGGCTTCACATTGTTTTTTGTCTTCTAAAAAATGACCAAAAAAAAATTCGAACATGCTTCAATTTTTTATGTCGTTTTTCAAAATGTCGTTTTTTGTGTCATAAAAAATTATCGTGTGTGGGCTAAAACTACGTTTTAAACGACATTTTAAACCCGCGCATGCTCAGAAGCAAGTTAAGAGACGGGAGCTTGAATGGAACAGAGTGCCGTCGTACGTGTTGTACGTAACCACGCTTTGCTAGAGCATTTTCAGAAAACGATGGTGTGTGGGCAACGTCGTTTTTTATGATGAAGTTAGAAAAACTTTGTTTCTTTTCATGATGAAAAACTTTGTTTTATTTCATCACAAAAAACGACCGTGTGTATGCGGCATAACGTTTTGCTGCAATTCAACTTTATTTTAATTTAATTTCACTTAGAATTAGTAGCATAGAGAAACAATGGCCCAGATTCACAAAGCACTTACCCCGACGTATCTAGAGATGCGCGGCATAATTCAAAAATGCGCCGCGCATATTTATGCGCCATATCCTCAAAACGAGATACGCCTGAAAATCAGTTTTTTCCGTCCGACGTAAAACGATTACACCGGCGCATCTTGGAGCTCAAAATACGCTAGACACACCACTGATTTGCTAGTTAAATATGCAAATGAGGGAGATACGGCGATCCACAAAAGTACGCTTGTGCGGCGTAGGCTACGCCCTGTGCGCATCTGCTAGTTTCACGGTGTAAAGTTACACCTTATAAAAGGTGCCTTAACTTTGCACCAGCCGTGTAAAGGTCAGCTAAAGCAACACCGTTAGGGAAGAGCTGAGCACACACACTTGCAGGACAACAATCTGTCTGCCAACATGCCAGGGGCATCCATGCTCATAGCTATACTAGTGACTTTAGAGGCACGCAGAAGGCATCTTTGCACAGTAAACACACACATTAAACATGGCACAATGAGAATGCATGCATGCACACCACTGTGGTCCCTAGCACACACACCCCACATCCACATCGAATTGGATTAGACCCAAGTACCCCACACGGTACTAGGGAGCAGCAACGCCACGCCAAGGCTCCAATTATGTCACTGTGCATTCATACACCATTCACATGGACCTGGGATCACTTCTCCCTGGTCCTGGGGATCCCTACTCCACCAAAAATGAGGGTGACACCCTTTTTTCATCAGGAATGTCACCCCCACATTCATACATCATTCACACACATAAAACAAATCATAATCACAGTAGAAATTCATAAAAAACAAAAAACAAAACAAAAGAACATCCCAAATTTTCAACGGCGGCGTGAGCTACGCCTGGGCCGGCCACGGCCACGGGCCCTCAGGGGAGACTCATGGGGGGGAAGCAGGGGAAGGAGGAGCCTCCCCTGGGCTCTGCACACCTGCTGGCCTGCCCTCCTAGGCCAGGGCTATCCTGTTCAGGCCCACAGTGAGGGCTGCCGTATTGGCCTGGACAGCCTGGGTATTGGCGTTGACAGCCTGGGTCAGGGCACTCACCTCCAGGGCCACGCCTGCTGTGGCGGTCTGCAGGTCACAAAAGCATGTTATGACCGCCAACGAGTTCGTGCCCACATAATTGACCGACTCCTTAATGGTGGCCAGGCTGTCCTCCATCTGGGCCAAAGTCCGGGTGACCTGACCCAGATGTTGGGTCTGACGGGCCTGGTCCCTCCGCAGATTTGCAGGCAGAACCTCGGCCACCCCCCTGGTCTTCTGGGTGGCCTTTCTGCCTGAAGGTGAGGCTTGTGGCCTGGGATGAGGGGAGCCCCCTGGGGGGAGAACTGTTGGGGGAGGAGTGGGAGGGGCTACCCCTGATGGAGGCCTGACTGCTGCCAGCCACAGGGGCAGCCACAGAGGCAGCTACAGGGGGAGCATCATCCAAAGACAAAAGGATTTCCCTGGCAAGGTCCATCCGATCATCCACAACCTCCCCCCCTCATCCTCCTCCCCCTCAACCTCCTCATGAGGTGAGTTGTGTCCACTCCCCTGCCCTGAGGACTCCTGCCTTTCTTGGGGCTCTTCAACAGCCTGAAGTCTGGGGGATGGTGCAGACTGGCCTGATGGCCCAGCAACCTCCTGGCCATCTGTGGATGACACAAAACATACACAGGTTGGAGAATCCACACACTTGGCACATATTCCCTCCCCCCCCCACACATGCTACTCGCCAGATAGAAAAAAAATGTACCTGTCCTCACGCCCTCCTCTGAGTCAAAGCCAGGCAGGCCCACCACTTGCTGGCTGTGGAAGCACTGGGCCACCGCACGCTCCTCCTCTGTCCACCTGACAGGGCAAGGTGGGCCCCCGCCAGTGCCCCTGGCATGGGCATTTACCTGGGCCAGCTTGTCATGGACCAGGCTCCTCAGATCATTAATCTTCTTTGCAATGCCACTGGTGGTCCTCCTCTCCCCCCCGCATTGATCTGATCCGTAATGTCCTGGATGATCGCCCTCTTCCTGGCCGGGGTGATGTCCCGGCTCTCAGGGCCATGCAAATATCGCCCAAATCGGGTGATGACCCTGGCAAGGATTTGCTTCTCATGCACCGAGAAGTTCAGCTTTCTCCTCTTGGGTGCCATCTCACCACACAGCACAGACACAAAAATCAAACAGAACAAACAAACACAAAAACACACAGAACAAACAGACAAAAAAACAAACAGAACAAACAGAGACAAAAAGACACAGAACAAACAAACACAAAAATCAGACAGCAAAAACCAGACACCAAAATCAAACAACACAAGCAGACAGCTAATACAAATTCAAAAAAACAAACAGAAAAAACAGACACAAAAAACACTCAGAAAAAAACACAGCTACTACAATCTCCTACTTCAATAAATCTTTACTATAACAATACTACACTAACCAACAAACACCAACAGACAACAGAACAAAAGCACCTTGCTTTAGGAAGGAGAACACAGGGATGTACTTTTGCAATGGAAGGGCGTTTGTGTGGGGCTATTTATGCACAGGGCGTATCTCACTAAGTATGCTTGGCCTATTTCCTTTCTCACTGATTGCGCCGGGCCGAGTTCTGAGCATGCCCAGTGAGGTGCAGATTCGTGCGCGCATGCGCAGTACGGCCGGCCCTTCATTTGCATGGGGTCACGGCTCATTTCAATGGCGCAACCCCACTTCCTTCCCACTTTCAATTACCCCGCCTTACACCTCAGAATTTACGTTATGATGGCGCAAATTTGGGCGCAAATACTCTGTGGATACGGCACTTACGTCACAAAATTCAGCCGCCATAACGTAAATGACATGCGTTACGACGAACTAAATATGCGCCGCTCTACGTGAATCTGGGCCAATATACACATTTCTTGCGTCGTTACATTTTTCCCAAGGAAATGACCACACCACCTCCTTGCCTATTAGCCCCGAAAAACATTTTTGTAGGTCACTGAACCCTGCTCCAACTGAACCCCTAGAAGTTCAGCTCATCAAAGGGCTCTACAGCTAGGCTGGGGACTGCCTGTGCCCGCTTCTCAACAACACTCAATGGAGAAGCCCAGCTCCTAAACCTTTAACCATTATTTAAGACAGATGGTGTTCAAATCCAGTACAACTGATGAGATATCTGCTTCCAGAAATGGTTAATTATGGTAAACACAGCTAACAAGTCCACCTCATAACATACAGCACAAAGTAGAATTTTTCCTAGCCGAAATTTACAGAAAAGAGCATCTAAAAAGTCAAGCTGCAATTTTTTACCTTTTGATATGCATTTTTTTTTTATGTTTTGATATGTGACTGGGGACATGTAACAAATATAAAGTGGGAATTATCCTAATTTGGCTGCAAAAGTAGAAATAGAAATACCACTTAATAAAGGAAAGCAACGGTTATGAATTGAAAAGGACCCAAACTGGCCAATCAATTTTCCCAAACATTAGTAAAGCCTCGTACACACGGCCGGTTTTCCTGACTGCCCGAGCAGGTTCTCGGCTTTCCCCTCGGGATTTCCAACAGGAACTTTTCCCGTCGGAAATCCTGCACGTGTGTACGGGGCATCAGAGAAATCAGATAATGATCAATTTGTATCTATGGTTACCTTAACTGATAAAGGGGCAAATAAAAGGGAAAGTCTGATTGGCTGTAATAGGGGACCACATATTGGAGACAAGTATACCCTCAGACGTTTTCTGAACCATGGCTGATTGGACTGCGTGTGGCCAGAACTAGGTAGAGGGAGCTGAGATATGCCTCCTGCCTTGGGAACCTTCCTGCAGGGGGATTATCTGGGATGGGAGCCTCTCCTGCTTATGGCCCAGGCATAAGATGCACAGTGCAGGATCCGAGCTATCAAATTGTAAGCTCTGTCCTGCAGGTTACATAGGGAAATTGCGACTAACCCTGTGTAACCAGTGGCACTGCACTCCTGTAAATGTGACAATCACCTGCATCAGGAGCTCTGTTTGCTCCTAGAAAGCAGAGCACAGAGCCTAGCTATCACAGGGCTCAAACAATTAACTAGGTAAGGGCTGCATTCTCCCTGTGTATTGTGCAGGACTGAGCTAGTTGGACAGCTTGGGTCCTGCTTTGGATTAAAGGTTACTGTACTTTTAAGTCATTATTTCCCTTCTTCTCTTAGCGTTGTTAGTGTTTGTATGTAAACTTATTTTTATTTACATTTGTTTGTATTTGTAGCACCAAATTAAAAAATAAGCTTTAGACCAGAAACATGTTTCTAATCACTTTATAAAATAGGATAAATCATAGAATGAAATTTGTAGTTACCCTAATTAGTATTTTAACTTTTAATTTGAGTTAATCCTAATAATTTGTATCAAATTCTTCGTTCTCCTCTCATATTTTTTTTACTATTTTATATAAAATTCTATGTATTATTATATATTGTTTTAAATGTGTTAGGTTTTGTTGTGGACTTTGGCTACCTTGCTTTGGGTGCCAGAGGTCCTGGCACTGTGTGTGGCCAAATTATATTTGTACCATTTTCCATATATTGTAAAAAAAAAAGACAATGTTCTACTGTGAAGCACTATATGTTGAAAATGGTTCTTATTTTAAAGCTGTGCCTGATTTCCAAACAAAATACATGGTTATGAAGGTGCTAACTCAGTTCTGGATACATATTTTATATTCTAATAATGCTAGGCTATTCTTTTACAGTTTGGACAAGATGCACAGCTGAAAATGTAAATATTTGTGGTCACAAAATAAGTCACTGTTTCAGGTCTTTTATATGTTGAGGTAACTGCAGCAATTTCCCTTTCTCTAATATTTGCATATTATTTGAAGATTCATTAGGTGGCTTGCAAGGAAAACAGCTAAAGAACAAGGAAAGACATTATTTCTCCCTGAGATATATCAAAGGATCTATAATATTGGATTACATTATATATAACATAACTTGAAATTATTGCAACTGTGTATTACTGGGCAGAACAATGTACTTTAAGGGGTTGTAAAGGTTTGTTTTATTTTCCTTTAAGCTAGTGCATTGTTGGTTCGCTTACCTTTTCCTTTGATTTCCCTTGTAAATGTTTTTTTTTTTTTGTCTGAATTTCTCACTTCCTGTTTCTCCTTAGTAAGCTTGCCCCCATCATCCGAGCTATTCTGGCTGGGGGTTATTCAGCCACAACAACCTATTAAGAAAATAAAAATGAACCTTTAGAACCCCTTTAAACTAGGTAAAATGTCTATAAAAAGGGTAGGAGAAGGAAAACGTGGAGGGAAAAGGATAGGACGTGTGTAAAACTAAATAACAAAGTAGCCTTGGGACTATAAGTGAGGCAGTGGTTAATGAGCTAAGGCATAGGACCAGATTCAAAAAGGATTTACGACGGCGTATCTCCAGATACGCCGTCGTAAGTCCGAATGTGAGGCGTCGTATCTCGGCGCCTGATTCAAAGAATCAGATACGCCAGAATTTGTCTAAAATACGACTGACGTAAGTTTCTTACGCCGTCATATCTTAGGTGCATATTTACTCTGGCTGCTAGGGGCGCTTCCGTATATTTCCGCGTCGAATATGCAAATGAGCTAGATACGCCGATTCACGAACGTACTTGCGCCCGGGTGTATTAAAATACGCTGTTTCCGTAAGGCGTACGACCGGCGTAACTTTACCCCTCATAAAGCAGGGGTAAGTCATGTTAAGGTATGGACGTCGGAAACGTCGGAACAGCGTCGTATTTTACGTTGTTTGCGTAAGTCGTACGTGAATGGGGATGGGCGTAGGTTACGTTCACGTTGACTAAGCATTGAGCCGGCGTAATTTAGGGAGAAAATTCGACGTGATACTGAGCATGCGCGCGCATGCGCCGTTCGTTAGGCGCATCATTTACGTGTGGTCACGATTCATTTCCATTCTACACGCCCCCTACCAGCCTACTTTGAATTACGCGGGCTTACGCCGGCCCATTTACGCTATGCCGCCGTAACTTAGGGCGCAGGTTCTTTGTGAATACGGTACTCGCCTCTCTAAGTTACGGCGGCGTAGCGTATATGTCTAAAAACATGATAAACATGATATTGGTTTTCAGGATATAAATTCATTGATTCATAATTCTCAGAGGTAAACCACATATGGTGTGATATAGTTACTGTGACAGAACATCAGTATAAAGCTTGACGCGTTTCGTGGATAAACTTTCACTCATCAGGAGCAAGTATGACCTGGGTATATTTGTAAATATAATAAAATAAAATGCGCTAAATGGTAATTTAGTACATATATAATCCAAGGAGGGGACATAGAGTAGAGTCCCAACCCTCTTACCTATGGGTAGATTAGCCATTAGATCGATTTTAACCAACCAATGTTGGCATCTAGGAGCACTGTGGAAAGCATAGGTAAAATGTCTGTTTAGTTAAACTCACTTGGCATACTTACTGTCTTTATTGTACTGTCTTCTTCCTTGTGCTGTAAAAAGCCATGTGTAGAGGCCTGGTGGTCCAGATTCTGCCGAAAGAACAAGGTATATAAAATGATGAACTTCATTAATATCGCATGGTCAATGACACAAAGTAGCTCACAATTTTCCTGCTGGAAAAACTGACAATTTCATTTTTAGGTATTTGCCAGAAGCCAATGGCTACCTTTTACAATGTGTACACTTGGAAATTCTGAGAAATAGATCTCTTCTGAGCTCCTGACTTTGCTCACCTGAAGCAGCCATTGCTTTCCATCTTTGGAAAATGTTAGCTACCTGCCTGCCTGTGTAGTTTCTACTTTCAAGTTACCAACCTCAAACAAGTATGTAAATTAGCAATTGGAGGCATGAAGGCAGAACTCCTAATCTGTATATTTGTTCCATATTGTTAATTTAGAAAGTGCCAAAGTAATAGAATTAGGTAAAGAGGCGTATAACTACTTCTGTGAACTCTGTAAAATATACTGGTATGACTAGCATATCCAGCAGGCAAATTTGATAAAAAAAAATCCTCAAAACATAAATGTTAACCACTTCCCACCCAGTCACTGCATATGTACGGCTGGATGGGCGCACTCTCCTTCTGAGTGGACATTAGGAATGTCCCTCAGAAGGAGGGGATCACGCATGCATGTGCCCGCGCACGTGTCCGTGCAGAGGCACGATTCCAATGCACTTGTCATACTTCATATTCCCATGGCACACTTTCCTGGATGAGCTCTTGGATTGGGGTGCTGTAGCAACAACCAGCTGGATACTGGTACAAGTTACAGTTAAGATATTTGCCAGCACTCGTGTCACCCGAACATTGCGCATCTCAGATCAGCAGGATGGCTCTGTGATTTGCCCTCCTGATCACGACAGCCATGTCCAAACACAGCCATCATGTGATGTAAACAGAGAGCCAGTTGCTAGGCAATCGGCTCTCCTCTCCTCACACATTAGTTGTCGGTGAGGAGAGGACAGCGGATCACTGCGGCCAGCTGGTAATCAGTGTGTATGAGCTTTTTTTACAGCTTTTTACACACTGATCACCAGCCTAGTAACACACAAAGTAAAACACACATGTCCCCACACAATGTCCCCAAAACGCATGTCCCTACACACACATCTCCCCACATAGTAAAAACACCTGTCCCCCACATATGTAACGGTAAAATCATATGTCCCAATGATTATCTGCACATATGTCCGTGATCACCTGCGCACATTTGTGCATGATCATTTGCATACATATGTCCATGATCACACAAACCAATTATTATACACTTAAAGGGATTTTTTTTACCAAAGACATGTAGCAGAATAAATTTTGGCTTAAATTTATGACATTTTATTTTATTGGATTTCTTTTAAAATAGTTGTTATTTTTTCCCAAATTTCCCACATTTTTTCGCTTATATTGCAAAAAATAAAAAACAGTTGTGAATAAATACCACCAAAAGAAAGCTTTATTTGTGTGAACAAAATTATAAAAATGTCATTTGGGTACAGTGTAACATGACCGTGCAATTGTCAATGAAAGTGCGAGAACAGTGAAAGCTGAAAATTGGCCTGGGAAGGAAGGGGGTGAAAATGCCCAATATTGATGTGGTTAACCGCTTCCATACAGGGCTGTTATACACACATCCCTACCAGGCCTATTCTGGCACTTCCCTCCTACATGTACAAATCATAATTTTTTTGCTAGAAAATTACGCAGAACCCCCAAACATTATATATGTTTTTTTAGCAGACACCCTAGGGAATAAAACGACGGTCATTGAAACGTTTTATCTTGCACGGTATTTACGCAATAATTTTTCAAACGCCTTTTTTTTGGAAAAAAATTGTTTCATGAATTAAAAAAATAACAAAACAGTAAAGTTAGCCCAATTTTTTTGTAAAATATGAAAGATGATGTTACACCGAGTAAATAGATACCTAACATGTCACGCTTTAAAATTGCGCACACTCATGGAATGGCGCCAAACTTCGGTACTTAAAAATCTCCATAGGCAACGCTTTGAATTTTTTTACAGGTTACCAGTTTAGATTTACAGAGGAGATCTAGTGCTAGAATTGTTGCTGGCACTCTAACGCACGCAGCAATACCTCACATATGTGGTTTAAACGGCGTTTACATATGCGTGTGCGTTCGCTTCTGCGCGCGAGCTACTGGGGACAGGGGCATTAAAAAAAAAATGTATTTCTTTTTTTTTTTTACATATTTATTTCTTTTTTTACACTTTTTTTTATTTTTATTTTTTATTATCACTTTTATTCATATTACAAGGAATGTAAACATCCCTTGTAATAGGAATGTGTGTGACAGGTACTCTTTATGGAGAGATGCAGGGTCAATAAGACCCCACATCTCTCCTCCAGGCTGGAAAGCATGAAATCGGTGAAAAAAAAATTCACTGATCTCATGCTTACTGTTGCTTAGCAGCCGCAATTGCGGCTTTGTTTACTTACGGGGACCCGGGCGTGACGTCATCACATCGCGCCCGGGTCCTCCGACGGTCATAGAGATGACTGGTGACCATCTGGTCACCAGTCATCTCTATGCTTCCTGCCAGCGCCAGACGATTCGTTCTCTGGGCCCCCGATGGCACGGGAGAGCACGGAGAAGCACCGGATGGCGGCGGGAGGGGGGATGTCCCCTCCCGCCGCCTGTAAGAACGATCTAGCGGTGGAACCGCTGCTATGATCATTATTACGTTGTGCAGAATCGCCGGCACAAGAGAAGGATATCTGAATGATGCCTCTAGCTGCAGGCATCATTCAGATATCCACCCGCAAAGCCCAGGACGTCATATGACGTCCACCCGGATCGTTAGAGGTCCGTTGTGGACGTCATTTTACAATGGGCCGGGCAGGAAGTGGTTAAAGAGGAAGTAAACCACTGCCTCTCTTTTTTTTTCCTGACCTGCAAACTAAAGGCATAATGTGTGACTGGCCAGAGCCACATGATGTCACTCCTGCGCATGCCACCGGCCACGGCACAGGGCTCTGAAGAAACTGCACGAGTGACTGTTCCTTCAGAGCGCATGCGCCAAAAATGTCAACGATGCACGTTTACCAAATATTTACAGTACCTATAGGTAAGCCTTATTATAGGCTTGCCTATAGATACAAATAATCAATGGAAGTTTACAACCACTTTAAGCTGGCCATACAGCATACAGTTTTCTTGTTCAATTTTCTTTAGACTTACCTTTAACTGTGTAGAGAAAGGTCCTGACTGATTGCATCTAAATTGAAAGTGTTTAGGTTTGACAGCATATTATATGGTTTTGGTAAGTCTAAAGGAAAATTGTATAATGTATGACCAGCCTTAGACTTATACTTCGTACACACGACCAGTTTTCCCATCGGGAAAACTGCCATGACAGCTTTTGGCCGGGAAAACTGGCCGTGTGTATGCTCCATGGCAGTTTTGCCGACAGGAAAACCGGCGGGAATTCCGGCGGGAGAAATTACAACATGTTCTCTCTTTTCCTGCCGCCATTCCCGGCGGTCTTTTTCCCGGCAGTTTTCCTATAGGAAATACTGCGATGGAGCATAAACAATGCCAAATCTAATACGGCAGTCTTCCTGCCAGGAAAACCGGCCGTGTGTAGGGGGAAAAAGCTGCCGAGCCGGTTCTCGGCTTTCCCCTCGGGTTTCCCGGCGGTAAAAAGCCTGCCGGGAAACCTGTACGTGTGTACGAGGCATCAGGCCCCTTTTCACACATGCGGACTGTTTGTTCAATTTTCATCCCTCAGGGAATGAATGCATCTCTATGTAAAAGAAACGTTCATCTGCATCTAAATCGAAATCTTCCATTTACATCCATCAACGTCCATTTGTTAAATGGGTCAAAGCCCTATTTTTCTTTAGTTAAAAAAACTGAACAGACAAAACATGTATGTAAATGGAAAAACGGTTTGTTTCTGCATGAAAATATTTGAAAAATGTGGTTAAGTGGTTAATGGATGAAAAATGGATGATCCTTCTGCCCTTAGCTCAAGCATGCATGCAGGAGGGTGTGTTTAGCTGAAAGAACCCCTCCTCCTCTCCTCCCCTCCTGAAGACTCCTAGGATGTATGACATCATTTGTCTAGGCAAGAAACTAGGAAGTAACTAAAGACATGTAAAAAAAAAAAGTTTAGAACACGTAAATATGATATCCTTTCCTATCTATTTACTAATGCTAGCCACATTAGGATTAAATAATCAATAATGGTTGAGAGAGTAAAGTTCCAAGTATTTAATGAAAATACATGGTAATATCCCTATAGTAAAATTTAAATAGTGAAGCGCAACCACACCTAGCTGAGCAGGGTGTATTAATGAGTCAATTAGGTCAAAATAATCAAAATGAAAAATTAAAACAATCTATATGCTCTAGCAATATGCAAAGAAAAAAAAATATATACTATATATAGTGACTGCTAGTAGATTCAAGACATTAAATCTAAACGAAAAACTCTTCTCAGTGCATGTGTTTACATATTCATAGGTGACTAATCCAAACTAAGTGATCAAGCACACCACAGTGTTCTCCACCGGTCTCTATATGTGCTCACCTCACATGAAGACCCACTATAGGGTCTAATGGCACCCTTCCCTCAGAGATATAAATCTAGCAATCTGTTATTCCTCTATCCTCATAAGTACTCCCAATCACTCAGATACTGTTCTCCGTAGTTATATGTCATAAGGGCAGGAAAAAATATCAACGCAGTGTTTAACCATTTAAAAACAACTTTTAATAAAACCACAGTAAAGAACTCACATTTACAGCTGCACTGTCCTGGTACATGCAGGTAAAGTGCTTGTGTGATAAAGATGGACAATCTCTTGATCACTGAAACATCCGCAGATCCTCGGCCCTGTGTCCCCAGCGGCTCGTGAACTGCTTCCTAGATAGATGTAATGATGTCACAGGCTCTGCCTTGACGCGTTTTCCTCACTGTACTTGTGACTATATCAAGAGGTCTTGTGTCTGGCGTCTGGCGCCCTGCACACGGACCAAATGTTGGCCAGTTTCTATTGAACCAACAAATGCTGCCCGACATTCGGCCTGTGTGTACTAGAGTGTTTTCTGTAAGTATAGTTTTCTCCTTTTGAAGGTTGCTTTGGTAAGTCAAAATCACAGCCCAAA
Source organism: Rana temporaria (assembly GCF_905171775.1). Taxonomy (NCBI): domain Eukaryota; kingdom Metazoa; phylum Chordata; class Amphibia; order Anura; family Ranidae; genus Rana; species Rana temporaria. The sequence goes on along the minus strand of NC_053491.1, from coordinate 296,169,159 downwards.
CTGCAAACCTAAAGACAGAATTTTCAAAAAAGTTTAGGTTTGCAGTTTGGGCTGTGATGTTGCAGGGCGACAGACGCCAGACACAAGACCTCTTGATATAGTCACAAGTACAGTGAGGAAAACGCGTCAAGGCAGAGCCTGTGACATCATTACATCTATCTAGGAAGCAGATCACGAGCTGCTGGGGACACAGGGCCAAGGATCTGCGGATGTTTCAGTGATCAAGAGACTTTAAATGAGGCATATAGAGATACTACCATAGGCCTCCATCCCTGTAAATAGATAAAACATGGGGGAGGTTGGGACTTTATATGAGATGCGATTTTAGCAATATGCAATTAAATATAAACATGGAAAAAAAATGTTACCATGTAGCCAGGCTCAAAGTTGTCAACCAAAAAGCACTAAACCAAATTAATCTGTCTAACTGATGTAAGTAAAAACAGAGTTTAGTTGCAAGCATTTGCAAATACCTGGGAAGCCGCAGCGCCAGCAACACGGCACTCTGTCTAGCTGTGGTCCTATCTGTGAAATTAAGGTCTCCTGAAAGGGAGCCCAGGTGTGCTAATCAATAGGCAGAGGTGATATCCTAAAGCCCGCCCCTACCTATAGTTGGTGGGCAAAAGAGAGCACTGGAAAACAAAAGAAAAATAGGAGTGGAGCAAAAACCTTGCCCAACAAACCAACATACCACCAAACTAAAAGCAGACCAACTCAAACTGGGTCTGCCAGTAAA